>NC_056726.1:1230705570-1230838572 GCF_019279795.1 Protopterus annectens | reverse complement strand
CAAAGTGTAGCATTTCAGTTGCTTATTCTGTTTATTATGATATTTTGTTGTTCCAGATACAAAACTACTGTTTTATGCTACCATTTTGAAAGATATCTGGGAAATGTTTGTCCTGAGATATCAGGACATTTGCCATTTGTTCGGTTTGTTTGCAGGACACAACTGGCCAAAGAGGGACTGTCCCTCTCAGGGTGGAACAGGTGTTTACCCTAGAACATGTGCATCACATTTTCAGGGATTACAATGTTTCAGTAACGATATTTTGTGTAATATACCATCAATGTCATATTTATTACCCCATTTTGCTGGATAACTCACATTATGTGCTCTCTGCGATTGCATATACTTCACGCCACCGTCAAATGCGGATCACATGATCTGTTTCTTCAATAATCTCCCATATCCTCTACACGACTGCTACGCACTTCTCTCATACCACGTGGTGTCTCCTTCCCTGTATCCACTGTAGTGTCTACAATGACTATTTACTCTGCTGTGTGTTCCCTGACCTATGTTCAGATTTAACAGTATGTGGATAGGTCTTCGACCCGCCATCACAACTGTTAACAGAAACACAATGTAGTCTGGTCCCTGATCTACAATAGAGACAAAGAGGCAAACACTCCTTACCTGAGCCTCCTGTTTAAGGCTGCACGATTTCTTCTTGGGATCCAGTTTTCCGCTTTTCAGCCACAGATCAGACAGTAAACAGCCTCTTTACACACAACAATTCAGTCGGAGGTCTTTTCATTCAAGAAGAACCATTTAGGCATATTCTCCCATGAGATGTCTAACCAGACATGCACTCTGACCTGTAGCTTACCAAGGGAATTCCGGATTACAAGGATCACAATGTCAAATAAGTTGTTAAAACCAGACTGTAGTTATCAGTAGGCTTTTCTAAATGACAGTCAATAACACAGGAGGCTCGAGTTCAGAAAGTTTTAGTAGTGTACACAGGCAGGCTAAATAATATACAGTCCAAGTATGAGAGTTTTGTCTGACTCTATACAGTAAGCAGTTTCTTTATATAGTGTTTACAATCAGCTTTTTGCCCACCTTACTGACGGGTCGGTCACAGGGCATTTCCATCACTATGGTCCACAATAGTCTATACATAGGTGCTGGGGTCGTGCTTTTAAAATGTTTTCCCATGAGAATAACACAGCCTTGCAAGGCACCTTGTCAATTACAGTGTCCTTCTGTGATTGTAGCTGTTTCAAGGACCCTAGACTGTTCCATACAGTAGTCAGTTAATTTCTTAATACGTTGCTTTGTCTCTCTGGTAAGGAGTTGTACTGTTATCTTCGATAGAGCTCACAAGGCCATCCTCCTCAGGAAGGGTGATGTTATGCATGTACATACATTTATTGTTCTGTAACCCAGCAGATAATTAATGCTGACAGACATAAGCCTGCTGTACTGGTTACTGCCAGGATCAGAATTCCATCACACTACAGCTTAGCTTCACCAATTACATGCAGGCTTAGTTCTACTGCCATATTGTACGGTACAATTCAATGCATTATATAGTATTTCGAGTCTAAACTGGCACTTCATATGTGTTTCTATATATTTTTCGAACAACATCCATCCGGCCATATGCATGTTGTTCCGCCCTTTACCTTGACCGTGTGTATTTGGCCGTCCGGCAACGCTACTCTCCACATGTGATGTCACACCTTCCGCTTCTTTGCCTGTAGCACCCTGTTAGGACGTCCTGTTTGGTAGGCACGTGTTCCGCTATATGTGATCGACTTCACTGCATAGCTAATCATCGATGCGGTGGTTCAACAACCCGACTTGTCCACATGTGTACAGTTATGTGCACCGGTATGCAAACCTATATGGTTTCGACGGGTACATACCACATGCGGGATGTACACATTCTGCAGACACATTCACATGCAGCCATTTACATATCTGTACCTGAGGTGGGGTGGTGACATGTGGGGTACGTATTTGCCCGCGTGGCATTGCCTAACACAAACATCTTACCACATTTCAGGTATGCACATTGTGTGTGGGTGTATAGCTGCACACGGATGCTAGCAGGTTAGGTGCACAGGTGTACATGGGTGGGACTGACATGTACAATGAGGCTATTGTGTATTACATCTGAATGCATGGGTTCTGCTTCTGGATATTACACTTCAACATACGCCATCCAGTGTATGTGACAGAGACGTTGCTGGGTGTGGGATATGTTGCTATGCACATGTTTGCCTGTGTTTAAGGTATCTTGATTCCTTACTGTTGTTATGTCGACACAGCTACCCGGCTATGTACTCTCACTACTGCTTGTGACCATTATGGTTGGCACCTTTTCCAATGCCCATAGTAGGGCATGTTATGTGGAAACTTCGGAATTTGCAGGACTACACATACCCACGGCAAGTGCAGTTGACAGAACTTCACTTGTTTGCCATACTATGTTTATTCTGTAAGCATTTGGGTTCCTTATTCATTTGCTTATGCCATGTATGTGTTTCATATACAAATGTATATGTTTTATACTACTATTACATGTATATTGGGAATATTTTTGGCAGGGATCTGAGGTCATTTTCCATTTTTCCGATTGTTGCAGGGACACAACTGTCCAATCAGGGACTGTCCATGGCACATTGGGACAGCTGGTAACCCTGGTGACCATGCCCATGTCGCTACTGGGGTTGCCACCTTTCCAGTTTCCAAGCTGGGATATTTCCGGGACTCACATCTGACTTTACAGGCCGACACATACACACGGTCACTATATAGCATAGAACTTCACTTGTTTGCCTAAATAAAAGCTTATTGTTGTGGCAGTTTGCTTGCTTATTCTGTTTCTTGTGACATTTAGGTATTTCAGCTACAGAAATAACCAATTCATGCTACCATTACATTAAATACGGGATATCATTATGTCCTACAATCTTAGCACATTTGCCATTTTAATACATTTTTCGGGACACAACTGCCCATAGAGACTGCCCCACCCAGAGTGGGACAGGTGGTGACCTTAGTCGCTGCTCCTATGTCGGTGCGGCGCGCTGACATGCTGCTGTACACCTTCTCTGAGTGTAACCACTGACGGTGCATTGCGGGACAAATGCGGTCTTATGCGTATCCTTTGCTCCTTGGACGGGTACACTTAAGCCTTCGTGGCTTGTATTTGCTTCTCCGTTTATTTGGGACGGGTACTATGTTGCATACTCTACGTGCGTTTCATTCTGCACGGGACCTGGCTGCTGCCATTACTATTATGGGCGGACCGTGGCTGTCAGCACATTAGGTTGCTCACCTCATGCCGGCTTAGACACGCCTCCAGACGCATCCTATCTGGGCTCGCTCACGTACACTACGCACGTGTCTGTGGTTGCGGTGCACTCTCATTAATATGCATATGGCGCTACTGCGCCGGCTATTCACTGCACCGCCGGCGCAGACCTTACGCCGGCCTTGCGCCGAGCTTCATGAATCCCGGGGCTAATCTTTAAACCCACTGCTTGCCCTGCACTAACTAATATCTTGCCTTTCTACACTCCTTTCAGGCCCCTAAGATCAGCTCACTAAAATCTTCTTTCAGTACACAAACCTAAATGACCCCCCTGGCCACCTTCTACTTTCTTATACTATAGCAAAAAAATGGAACTTGCTTCCTCCCCTGCTAAGAATCACTACAAACCCTTAACAATTCAAATCTCTACTCCATTCCCACCTCTCCCAAAACTGGAAATGTAATTGTATACTTCCTACCTAGATCCACTAACGTCACCTATTCATGATTCTCCCTCTTGCCCCTCTTCATCCAACTCTTTCTTCAGCTCCCCACCCTCAGCTTCTTTAACAGTTTTCTCCCTGTATAAACTCTATGTAAATACTCTATATATCTTCAAATCGTTACTGCCTATAATGCCTCTTCATGCAACTGTATCTTTGACCACGAACGTAAAATGAATCTTCGTCTAATTGTTCTTTTTTTTCCTCCACCTGGCATTTCTTCTCCTTTTACTTCTTTACACTGCCTCTTTCCTACACTTCTCTTCTGATTTACTTCTTTTGCATTTCAAATGTATGTGTATTTCATTTTTGCTTTTTTTCTGTGCTAACTATACAAATGTATAAAATTTTATTTTTTGCTTGCTTGTAAATTGTTTAATTGTGCAATTTGTTTGTAATATGGAGCTTTTCTCCCCGGGCCTCCACTGAAAACGGGCTTTCAGGCCCAGTGGACATCTCCGGATATCAAACTGGAAATAAATAAATACATCATAACTATGGAAAATGAATAAACTGAATACACTCATGCTAATTACTCATACATATTACAGAACTATGGACAATGAATAAACCAATACCTATTTTATTAACTTTTATCTCTCATGATGATTACATATTACTATACTTACTAAATCCTACATAACAATAATAAAAAGTCAGTTGCCTGGAAGTACTTATACATATTACAGAACTATGGATAATGAAAACAACAAACAACAAATTTTAAGTTTAAATGTGACTATATTTTACACACCATGATTTGCCAAATACCTTTTTCTTTTTAGGTGTATAATGATGAAATAAAACATGCACAAAGAGTGTATGGGTCCTGTGTTTATTTTCCAGGTATTTAATACTTAGGTAATAGCTATGCTATTTGTTTGTTGTTATCATATTCATTTTCCGTAGTTCCATATGGTATAAAAAGTGTTTGCGTTTTAATTTTCCATAGTTCAGTAGGGTATAATAAGTATTTGTTTGTTGTTTTCATATTCATTGTATTCATTTTCCATAGTTCAGCTGGGTTTAATAAGTTGTTTTAATAATTAGATGTCCTGCCTGTGCACACTGTCAATCAAGACAGGAACATCTGTCAGTCAGAAAGAACACACAAATCTGAGTGAACCTTGCTGGAGAGTACTTCATTACACTATAGCCTTCATCAAAATAACTTTTTATAAATATAACACATTTTGGTTAAAATCAAGATAGATCACCGCTGGATGCGCAATAGCAAACCCCGCCCAAGCCCCACCCAAGTCATCCAACAACTCCCCCAAGTTCTGCTTTATGAATATTCAAAGCATCACGGCACTGTGTGCTTTAAATATTCATGAAATGTACATCACCACAGAAACCCAACTTATATAAAAACTTTAAAAAAAATTAAAAAATATAACTATGCTGCTAATTTTTTTTTTAGCAATGATAATTATATTCAACTTTAAAAAGAACTTATCTATTCCATACATAAACATCAATGGAGTGGAAGCACATACACTGAAAGTTAAAATGCATGGAACACAGCAGACGTCTAAACCTGCAACTTACTAAAATTAAATATTAGCACAGAAATAAAAATATAATACAGCAAATGACAACAATAATGGACAATATGTTTAAATCCAGCAGTATAAGGTGAACCCAGCAGTTTTCTTTTTAATCTTGTTTTAATTAAAGTACTACACTTACCAGTCACTTTGTTTCATAAAATGAATGGGAGCTGTGAAGCTGGAAGAGAATTGCATTTAAAAAATGGCACAATAAGCCTAGATTACTGTACATATGGGGGGGGGGGGGGACTTTCACAATAGTCTTCAGGAATTTATTGTTAAATTCCCAGTGAGAAACACCAAGGGAGCATCACTTAAAACACTCTTCATGACCCATCACCAATGGAAGCAATAAAAATGCATTTTTCTTTTTGAAATTGCAAAAGCATTTACAACTGAGTCCTGTCTGGTCAAGAATTAATACTGCTCAAGGGAGTAACATTGTCTATTCCTGCCACATCCCTGTTTTCCTTATTATAATCTCTGTCTTCCATCTTTGTGGGAATTGGCATACCCTGTTCATCGTAAAATTCTTGGAATTCCTGAGTATGAGCCATGATTGTGGTGAAAATAGTGTTCGAGTCCCCTTTATAGATCATTATCCACATGGATTTGCCAAGGTAAGAAGCGACTATATGTATAATGGTGCCATTCATGATCTTAAAGTGCTTCTTTGCCAGAGACAACATAGCCTCTACCCCATTGGTATGTGCTTCAGTAAGTGGGTCTAGAAAGTTACAGCTGTGGTAGACAATGAGGTGCAATAGGTAATGCCAGGTATACTGGGGATACCACTGTAGGCTGCCCATTGATCCAATACAATTGTTGTGCCAGGGAACACATGCTTTTTAATAATAGGGAGCTAGCTGTGTGGCAACATCTTTCTTTCAGCAAAACAGAGATATCTGGTTTTAGTGGTAGTGTCATACATCCCAAATACCCAACAGTCTCTCTTGGCCAAGTTCCATCCCATGTTATACTTGTCTTTCACAAACACACTCTCGTCTATCTGCACCTCTGTTCCTAGGCCACACAAGGATGCTCCAGCAACTTCCAGGAACATAAGTCCCAAATAAATTGGAACAAGTGAACCACTGACTGTGTTGTCACATGGATGTGTTTAGCCACCAGTAGACAATCTTTATCAGTGATGCAAGAGGAATTTTGTTTCTGCTGAAGAAGGTACCGGTTAGTGGGCCAGTTTTGTTCCTGCACTTTCTGGCCCTGTACTTCTATGCAGCGGATGATTTGTGAGAATGAACAGAGCAAGTTGTGCAACATCTGTGACATTTCTTTTCCATTGGAAGGATTCCAAATCCCTGTTGAAAGGTAACAAGGGATATCAGTGTTGCTGTGACAATAGTTATCAAAGAGTTGTCATATCTGGTCATCTTGCAGGTAGTTGTGCTATATCCTCAAGGAAAGCAAAGAAATGGAAAGAGAAGGGACACAGCACAGCACCTTTATAGCAGAAACAGAACTTCACAACTCCTAATGAAATGCATTTCCCTCTGTAACAAGCCACATTTTAGCCATGCAGTTAACTTTCTAGCTCACAATTTAAATAAATGTTCTACATTTTGTCCATTTATTCCACATTGTGAGAGGCAGTGCTCCATATTTTGAAGGTGGAAGCAAGGTTGAGATTTGTGCATAACACAAATGATTCTGATCAGGTCTCCAATCGTAACTACATTATGTGTTGGAGACATGGACATCAAGAAATTCATCTTGAGAGTGAAATCTTGGCATCCTTGTTAAGATAACATAATAATGGGTTATGATCGGTGAGACCCAATAATGACTTTTTGCAGTTCATGGAGTCTTATCTAATTCATATACTATTAATTACAAAAAAAAATGCAATGTGTTTTACCAGCTTTGAAAGCCAGTAAAGCACTTGGAGAGTGCTGTTGCATAGACAGCAGGTACGGAAAAAAAAAGGACTGTTTTGAAATACTGCACTAATTTAAATTAGTTACTTAATATCAGTGGACATAAGACAAAATATATACAGCTACTAAAGGAACATCTCTTCCCTTATATCTGACTGCCACAGTGCTTATGGGCTGTGTAACAATTGTTACTCACTTCTGAAAGTGCTGTTACTGTCAGATATCATGCTACACAGCAAGTAACAGGTTTCTCTCTTTTTTTCTGATTTTGGAGATGTAGTACAAGACCTGTTATGAGTATTCTGCATAATGAATTGTCTGTTAATAAGCTGCTTCATGTATTTAAGAGCACAAGGTTGGATTCCTTCCACCTCTGTTTATGTACTGTTTGACAGCAAGTCACGTGACCATACAGTACTCCCAGATTCCCCTGAAAAAAGACAACTTGTGTCCAGTGGGCTTATGCAGTCAGCAAATGTGTAAAAAATTACACTTCTACATTATTTTAAATCAGACATAATTTTTCCTTACTATTTCCTCAACTTTTCTCACCGCAGATAGGTATAACACCTTTCAAAATGAAGGCATTTTCACAAATACAAAGTAGGAGTCAACAAATGAACATAGATTTAAATCAGACTGCATGGTACAGAGGGACACAGCCCTGACTGTAACCCTGATGACCTCAACTCAAATAATAGCTTGGGTGCTGAAACAGCCAGTAAGGCAGGATGGGAAATGAGTGGCTATGGCTTGTCTATCCTGAGGCGTGATAGTTCCTGACCAGCTCTTTTTCCACTCCAGTGCTAAAGATGGAGGCCCAGTGTTGGAAAGCATCAAGCAAGTGCTAGTACTGTGAGGGATGTGTGCTGTGGCTACCTAAGCTGGTGAGGGCAACTCTTGTTTTTGCATGTGACAAAATGTGGTGGCCCTTGTGGTTATGTAGACATCAGTACCAGAGGGTAGGGTTCAAACTTAACATAGAAATAACATTGCTCCTGTTAGATGATGTGAAGCTTCTGGGGTGTATACCATGTAGTTCGCTGCACAGAAAAAGCAATATAGGTTGCTAAGAGGGCAAGCCAAATTTAGCTAGGCAGGACATGAAGCAGTGCATTCTACAGGAGACGGAGCAGAAGGAATGCATGTGAGCAGGGGCACAAAGAACCCCCACGGCTGATCTGGACTGCTCATCCATACAATACTGGGTAATATTGCTAGCACTGGGTTGAACAAGATGAGTCTCATGAGAAGAGGCTTGATGGTTGGCAGGCATAGGGGGCAAAAAGCACCAAGAAAAGAAAAGGAGCACTGTGCAATGTTTAAAGGCAGAATGCCTTATCAAGTCCACTCAAGAACTCCACTGCACTGCTGGCATTTATGCTGAGTCTGATCTCTCTCTCTCTTTGTCTCTCTCTCTTTCTCTCTCTCGCATACTTCCACATATTTCAAACATTCAAGAATCTCTCCATCTTCTCACATTACACACACACACACACACACACACACACACACACACACACACACACACACACACACACACTAATATAGTGCCTTTTCTTTTCAGCCCTAAACCTGTCCACCCCACAAACCACCAGTTCCCACTTATTCTACCACAGCTTCCATCATTCCATCATATATAAAACCACTTCAGATTTCCTATCAGTGTTCTATAAACCCAGATCATGATTTTCTCCTATTTTTATTTCTTCTTGAGTTGCACAAGCTGAGGTGACAAAGCCTATCCTCATGCTCTGACTTGCCAATCACTTTGGCCATTCGTGTAGCTTTCTACTTGTAGCCCTTCTCTGATTTAATGCCCTACTTGAGTTATGACCTACAGCACTACATGTGGCACTCAAAATGAAGCTTTTACTGCCACCTCTGTGGTGTAGAGGAATAAAGACCTGACTACTGCTCAGGAGACCTGTGTTCAGTTAACAGCTCAGGCACCTGTAGGAGCTAACTGGAGAACGATGGGCATGAATGGCTTCTGCAGGCCCACTCATTCCATAATGGAGAGAAGTGGCTTGGCTTGCCACAAAGGTGACACCTCATAGGTTCATAGGTAGGTACTAGGTTATCGGCCCTAGGGTCTATACAAGCCTAGCCATAATGATTCCCTAGCTATTGATTCCCACAAATATTTACTTTCCTGGACCCCTGTCTAGCAGGGATCTTTTTTTCATTGTATCCATTTGTTAACCAGGTAAGTCAACTAGACATGTACCCTATTTGAGGGGTGACCACTACATGTATGCTTATTACACTTTCACCTACTCTCTCCTCCCTTCTCTGCACATACTACTTTTTCTTCATTTCACTCCTATTTCCCCTTTTTCTAATCTCAGCCTCATAGTAAATATGTCCGTTCTCTGTCATTATTATATACTCTATACTATTTAATTACTATGATTATAACATTTATTTGTGGATATTTGTTTATAATTTTAATGTGCATTGTGACTATTTCCATTATAATTATAATGTAACAGTGTAATTCATGATTTTGTTGCTATTGTTAATACAATTATTATAATTGTGTGATTTTTAATATCAATGTACAGTACTACCTTTTACTGCCAAATGACCCGAGTCATGCTGAAAAGGATCTTTAGACCAGTGGACTTACCTGGTTAACAACTGTATGTATGTACGTTATATATCAATAAAGGAATAAATAAATAAATATTGTGCCCCACTGCCTTTTCTGGTCTCTAATCAGAAGACCTGTATCTCTTCTAATATCTGGTTATATCCTTTCCCTACATCCCATGCAAACCTCTGCCAAGGATCAGGCCAGCTGGCCTACATCTAAAACTTTAGGGTACCTTCCACACACCTTAGCCACTGTACAAATCAAGAAGAGTAGTATAAAAATAGGAGTCTAAAACTTCAGATCTGTCTTGCCTCAGAAAGGAGGGCTAGGGCCCTGCCTGATAGGAACAGTGTACAGTACAACCAAAGTGTCTAACGCTTAAATTGGCCCTGGTTCTTTTCATGGCACCAAATGGAAAATCTATTCCACTTACGCATACATAATTTCCTAGTATTAGTTTTTTTTGCCTTCTTTAATATCTGTTGCACATCCTCAGAAATAAGGTGTCTAAAAGGTACTAAAATTCTACTATCCAGGAAATCAATTGAAAAAGTTCAAGGTTAGAGTTTATCAAACAACCGCTTTTTGTGTAAGCCCATTCTGTGAGAAATCTTGTCAAATGCCCTTGGCCATTTTCAAATGAAGGTATAATCACTGATGCCTGGACCAAAAGGGGCACCATGATTAGCCTTGGGGTGTCATTTGGTACCTTTAGAAGAACCCTGGTTATCAGAGGAAATGGTGGAAAGGCAGACATGAAAATTCCCGACCATAAAAATGAAAGATATCTGTCTTCCAGGCTTGTGTGCGAAGAGTCCTGGAGCAGATTTTCTTTAACTTTCTGTTGTGGCTGAAAGAAAACAGATCTGCACAAGGAGTTCCCCACATATGGATGAATTCCTGTAAGACCCTCATGTGCAACTATCATTCAGGAATATGTACCCTGGTCCTGCTCAGAATGTAATGTTTTGCCTTGACAAAATGTAGGCAGCCTGGTGGGACAGGTTGAACTGAGTCTCTAATTGCCAGCTGGTCTGCAAAGGGGGTAGGACCTTGTTCCACCTTGTTTACTTATGCATCACATCACTGTGGTGTTGAGTGTGATAATTAGCAGAGGACCTGGAGTCCAAAGATGTTTCAGAGAGTTGAGAGCAATTATTACAGCCATCATTTCTTTGCTTTAATTCAACTTGCTTGTCACAGATGTCCTAGACTTTTACTCCCTTGGACACACATGAACTGAAAAGGCAAAACAATGCCATTATTAAACACTAGGGGAAATTTTTCAGTCAGTCACTTATAGAATGAGTTCTACTACGTGACTTTGCGCATGAATATAAATTTATCAAAACATATTATGAAGTGATTTTGTATAGCAAATGGGGCTGGTCAGTGATTATATAGGAACAATTTACAAATAGTAGCACTGAATATTGTAAAGGACTGCAGCTGTAAGATACAAATACTTGAAAGTGGAAGCAAACCTAAAACAGTATGCCATGAAGAAGGGTTATTGCTTTTGATGCCGCTATAGCGAACTGAACTTAGAATAAGAAAGTGAAATTTCACTGTATGGATAACGGCACTGAAAATGACATCAAAGTTTCAGTGCTGTTTAGTGTTACAGGCATCAAAGTGAATGGATTATTGCACAGTTTAGTAGCACAGGAAATCTGCAAGAAAATTATTTAAATATGTTGAGAGACCCTGCAAACCCATTTAAGCCCCAAATCATTACTGACAGGACAGCAATTTCAGATTCATAACAGAAATCTGATCAGTAAATGTATACTCATTTAATGGCACAATTGTGCAAATTAGCAGAATGCTATCAGCTTGGAATGGAAATTGTAAAGACATTATGAAGCAAATGAATGTGTGATATACATTTTGAAAGTATACAGATTTTTGCTATGGAAGGCACTAAATATTGCAATGTTTATGCAAAAAGTTGCAAGAGACACATATGAATTGCAACAATAGACAGATAGTTTGCTAGACCAAGCAATACATTTTGCAATGTTTATGGAAAAGACTGCAAGAGATACATCTGGACTGCAACAAGATGTGACTGAGTACATAATTAATGTAGTGACTGCTAGGCACACCAAGAGGCAAGCTTGTTTTCATTATGCTAGAAAACCAAATTAAACCAGTGATTGTTGATTTAAAGAATAAGGCTGGAGTTCATAGACAAAACATTGCACTGTGCAAAGTAATATATGTAGCAGCAATGCACACAGTGTAGCTGATTCTGAGACACAGAGCAGCTACACAATGGTTAGACTACTGTAGTATGCAAGCACATGCTAATGAGTGCATAATAACATGTAAATGGTGAACCCCATGCAAGTGAGTCATATGGAGTATACAAATGAAGGAACCCAAAATGGCAAACTAATTCAAAAATATAAAAGCTGCAGTGCTGCATGACAGCACATTCCCATTTTGAACATCAAGATTAAATGATGTCTGTGATAGGGACAGAGCTTGGGATACCATCAAAAGTAGCACAATGGCATGTGTTGAGAGCCACCACTGGAAGAGATGGGGCAGAAGTACAGAACTGTGCATGTACACCCAGACAAGGCATCCCATATGCTCAGCCTGATGATCGACTTCTCCCACAACCTAGATAATGCCTGCAATGGGGAGGTGGCATGCTATATGCTCACAGATGACGGGGAAGGTGTAGAACTATGGGCTATGCATATGCAGCCTGATGTGGAGTCCCAGGTAAGAAGCAACCTTTGGCTTGAATGATGACAATGAGCTAGGGTGGAAGGCTGTGTCTACAGTTGTCACTCATGTAGTATCACTAGCAGTCTGTACAGCCAGACATGAAATGACTTGTGCCCAACCAACTTGCATCCAGATGCTCCTACCGCCACAGACTGCATGGCCTGTGTGTCTCCTGGAGGCACCTACAGAGGAAACATTTGTTAATAACAACCTCAGCAACATTTTGGGTTTCCTGTCCCTACACTCCATGTCACTATGCAGTTGGTGCATGTCATTTTGCAAGCCACACAGCACACTCACCATCTCCACACTGCTGTAGGTAACAACCATCTATGCTTAAGGGTTTATATTATTTCATCATGTTTTTGGATACTCAAAATTCATATGGTCAAGATCATATGATCAAACTTCCATAAACTTGAAATACAAAAAAAAAAACAAATCTAAGTTTTCGCAGGGGGCAAACTGCTACCCCCCGCAAATTATATATACCAACTTCGAGATCACACTACAGTG
The DNA here is from genome assembly GCF_019279795.1 of Protopterus annectens. Classification (NCBI taxonomy): domain Eukaryota; kingdom Metazoa; phylum Chordata; order Ceratodontiformes; family Protopteridae; genus Protopterus; species Protopterus annectens. The sequence goes on along the minus strand of NC_056726.1, from coordinate 1,230,825,502 downwards.
GGGAAAAGGGTAAATTCCCTGATCCCCACTGTACCGTGAGCCACACAGAACTGCTTCAAAGGGGAATTTACACTTTTCCCTGTGTAGTTTGATCTTGGAATTGGTATATATAATTTGCAGAAGGTGTAAGGGGGTTTGCCCCTCTGTAAAAATGTAGATTTCATTTTTTTTTACTTTGAGTATTCGGAAATTTGATCATATTGTCTTGACCATATTAATTTCAAGGTTCTGAAAAACTAGATTAAGTAATATAAACCAATGCTTGGATGACTAACATGCATATCTGCTAGCTGGAGTTATGGTGGCACTGCAGCCCCCTGAATTTCTTCCCTATGGTAAGTATCATGATCTCAAAGGTGCTGTCCCTGTCGGATGTGTGGTCTGGAGACCCAGATGGAGCCTTTGAGCGGTTTTCATGTACATGATGTTTGTCATGCATTGCTGAGGCTGTGTGCTTAGCTTCTATCTCTACAAGGGCCATTTTTAAAAGTGAATATGGGTGACCCCTTTTCCATGTACTGTTGCAGACAGTGCTATTGTGTCTTCAGACTATGCCACTTGCATGCTGCCTATCATTGACAGCCACAGGTACCGGCCGACATCAGCCCTATGTTGTTTTGTTGTGCTGGATGAATCCTGCACCAGTGGAACCTTTAAAAGCCTAAACAGTGAAAACATCACTGTCAACCCGCACACATATGTCTCCACAGCTTCTTGTAGCATTCATAGTGCTACACAAAAAATACTGCTGTAGCGGTTCTACCTGACATAATCGAAACCACACAACACCGACAACCACATCACCGACACCACATATTCGACAGTCCATAAACACGAAACCACACATAACCGACAACGAAATAACCGACGGTACACAAACACGAAACCCCATACACTGCACACACCACAATAACAATTGAAAACAAAACACATCCCCATTCCACAAACCACACACACAACACAAGCACACCAAAATCCTTACAAGCCCACACTAAACCTTACCCTAACCCTAAGGTCCGTCACTATCGCACACTTACCTACCCGCTCCTAACCCTAACTCACTTAACCCGCCCTATCGCCCTAACCCTAACTCACTTAACCCACCCTATCGCCTCCTAACCCTAACTCACTTAACCCACCCCTATCGCCCTAACCCTAACTCACTTAACCCACCCCTATCGCTCCTAACCCTAACTCACTTAACCCACCCCTATCCCCACAGACCGTCAATCTCCACACTTACCTGCTCGACCCTAACGTCCGTCACTACCGCATACTCACACAGCCTTTCCCCATGTCGGCATCCTCGGCGTTGGTGTTGTCATCCGTCGTGTCGGTCTTCTACATTGTCGATGTTCTGCCACTCGGGATTCGCGTCGGTCTTCTTCACTTTCGATCTTCTGGAGCTCCGGATTCCGATGTCGGTCTTCTGCGCTGTCGACGAAGTCAGGTAGAACCGCTGTAGCATATATTGGCAGAAATATATCTTGAAATAAAGGCTGCTGCAGTTGCATACCAGATGTGCCTGAAATGACAGATGTGCAGGTGGGCCTTTGTCAGTTCTTTATTTCCAACATGAAATGTTGTGTACAGAAGTTCATAGTTTCAAAGGTTCATAGATTAGAACTAGGCTAACTGCCCTTGTGAGCCATTTTAAGCCTAGCCAATTACCCAAGTGAGAATCAAACCCTGCACTTTGTATCTGTAAGGTACGCACCTGAACCATTATACCAACCTCCCACCCCTAAGTGTACTATAATGGACATTACTAACCTGGTGCTTCCCCTACTGAAACACAGGTGCTTGTTGCCACACCAGCTCCATATCCAACCACTCCCTAGTATAGTTGAAGACTGGCTGTCGAATAACATCAAAAACTTTTTAACCTCTGTCAGACGCTTCTGTGTTGGCGGACCTGTGGTATACTTTATGAGAAAGGATTCCCTCCTTAACCATCTGAAGGTCTACAGCTACAGAGACTTTAGCCAAGTTCTCTGTATGGAAGTTGTACTGTTATAAATGGTGTTGCACAAAATTGTGACAATTATATCATGCTAACAGGGGATTGTTAAGTGCAGTTATTATGCTAAAGCCAGACAGCACAACTCCTTCTGAACTGCTATCTGTTTACAAAATGCTACATGTATATATTGGCATGAGTCACACATGTCTCTACAAATAGAAAGGAATGCATGAAACATGTATGTGTATGAATACTACATGTGTACATCAGCAGTACCACAGTGCAGCACTATGCTATATGACATGTGATTCATGAATATGCATCTGTGGAACATGACTACCATTTTTGCTCCTTAGCTGGTCTGATTGAGTGTTCATGGCTGCGTCAGGAACTGGAGAATGCAGGGGTCTAGCTTGGTGTGCAAGGAAGAGAAGGAATTTGTCTGTTCTTCTTACATAAGTACTTTAGAGAGTGCCTGCCTGGCCAATATGATGGCTATCTGAAGAAAGTAGATGCTTGAACTGAATAGGCAGAAATGTTGAGCAATGTGGTACCACCCTGAACTGCTTTGCTAATGGGAGGCAGAGGTCAGAAAAGGATGCCAGAAATAGACTGCACACATTTTTTCTCATTATCACTGACTTCTATTAACTTAAATGTTGCAAATGCTTTGTTTTCCAGTAGTGGAGGAATATCAACTAGACACATCTTAGTTGTCACAAATGACAGGAACACCTCTCTAAGAAGCAGAGTGTGCATGTGCTGCTTGGTGGTCTAGAGCAAATCTGCAGTAGTGTTTTCATCATATGTCTGCCTGATGACTTCTTCTTATTCTATCATCCTACTTCAAGTGCCTTTGTAGAAGAGAAGGAGAAGGTGATACCCCAACCACCTCAGCCTCCATCAGTCACTACATACTACTGCCCACCAGGTCTGCCTCTCAGGAGGGGGGTTGAAGGCTTCATTGTTGGAGATGACTTGCAGGAGTCACTGGTGCCGATCTTGTCTGTATCTCTGGGGGTGTCAGCACCTCACTGAAGGTATTGATGAGGTATCCCAGCATGAAGTATGGAGGCTGGTCACCACCAAGGTATGTAAGCAGCTAGACACCAACATTGGAAACAGTCAACATCTTCTAGTATGGCTGGTATAGTCACATCACCAGCAGGCACTGGCCTTTGGGCCTCCAAAGGAGTAACTGGACCATACCATCAGCCACCCAGGTAAGTGCTACTTGGATCTGTTGCCATCGGTGGTGGCCAGGCAGTCAACCAAGCCAACAGCACACTCTATCCCTGACAAATGTGCTCTCTCCCCTTTGTGTCATTTCCCATTTCCTGCCAACCCTCCCCATCACCAGTTGTCCACCCTCTATATGTAGGAGTCCTTCCACTGTCTTCTCACCTTATGTGTGTATATACTACCCTGTCTGCGTTTTATGGTTGTCTGCCTGGTTCTGCTACTTGCCCTTCTCTCTAGTCCTTCCACAGCTCTCTCTCTCTCTCTCTCTCTCTCTCATTACCTTATCAATTTATCTTCTTTTGCAAGACATACAAAAGATCTTTCCTAAAAAGAAAATGATACTTCCTTCCTCCCATAATTTATAGTGCCTTCATAATTTACAGTTATCCTTGTCTGTTACATCTATTTTGTGTCATTTCCTACTTTCCTATCTATTTATTATCCTCCCTACTTTTATGCTGAAGAAGTGGTAAACTGTGCTGTGCACAACCACATTAGTGTTTCTGTTGGTTCTCTATTGAAATTTTAAGACTTGTTTTGCCAAGTCCTGAGATACCAAAAAAAAAAGACAGAAAAAGCAGCAGAATGGCAAATATATTGAATTTTGCTGCCCTCCTTTAAACTTGTTTTTTTTTTTCAGGAGGGAGGCAAGCCCCCACACCCCTGAACATGTATATGTACCAACTCCAAGATCAATATGCTTCACTGAAAAGGGAATATTCCAAAAAATGTTGATCTCTGATTTACTATATGTAAGTCCAGAGTTCTGGATATTCAGTCTCCACATCTTGGGACTTGGCAAAACAGGTCCCATGTTTTCAAATTGTTACCCTTTCTGCTAGCTGCTATGCTCAACTACGGTGTCCTCCTTGTCTTGGGTGGGTGATAGCTGCAGCTATGAATCACTGACTTGGGTTTTCTAGTCTACCTTAGCCATGGCATAAACCATGGTGACCACATGTGCAGGTGTAGTATTGCTCTTGACATATAGTAAACTAGTGCTATTTATCCTGATACCATTTCACCTCCGTTTCCTTTTGTGGTCATTTGCCCTTTATTCAGATACTATCTCCTACCTAACTGAAGTGCCTCACACATTGATTTCTTTAAAGATTAGTACTGTACTAATATTCATAGACATTGCTTGTCTATGAATCCCAGCCATAGGATTAGAAATCCGTGTATGACAGACAATACCAAGAAAGTACTGCTACAAAGAAAGGGTCAGAAATGGTAAACAAAGGATGCAGGAAGACAAATGTAAAGCTTTATGTGTATAAGGCCACACATACAGGCAATGATAAGAAGTTAGTGAAACAGGAGAGTGATGCAATGGTTTAGGTTAGGACACTCATTTCATTTCACCACTGGATACTGTACTAAGTTAATTTCACTAAAAACATCAACGTAAAAACTGTTACTGTGCTTTACCTTGCTTATGTTTAACATCTTCAAAGTCTTACATACCACTTTTTCAAAGCAAAAGTAATAAGTAAAGTATTTTTAACTTCCTTTTTTTCAAGCAAGAACAAAATGCAAAGGGAAATAATGCTGCTCTTTAGTCTTTTGTATTGTAAAAATACTGCAATCATAATTTAATTTTCATTACAGTACTTTTCTTTGACAAAATAATTACAGGTTCATCAATCAGTGAACAGATTATTTAACACAAAATACTCCTAATCAGATGCTACTCAAAAGGTTAAAAATAATTAAACTGTATGTATATGCACCCGTAAATAAGATTATTTGCAACCAAATCAGCAGTAGTAGCCCTGGGATTCTATCATGTATAGGTTACATGCCAGGGGCTTCCAAGAAAGTACACCATATTCCATCAAACTGCCAGCGCTGAATCTCAAAGGAATGCGGTTTAATACTGAGCCATCACACCTTTCTGCCCATCCCCTTGGGTTGCTTTACTCAAGAACAGGTATATGCCACAGGTATGTTTAATATATCAAAGAAACAGTATATTACTTCTTGGGCACAACTGTATAGGGTAAAAAAGTTGCCTGTCTTTTCCAGGAGAGACATGGCATTGATCTATACTTGTAGCTAAGAAGTTATGACACAAGGAGAACTGTAATAGAATAATTATCTGCAGAGAGTCAGAAAACATGCAAGCACAAGTAAGGTAATTATTTATGCTTCTTACTGAAGTCTCACATCCACTTTTTCCCCCCTAAAAGTCTTCTTTGTGGTAATTTCTTTTTTAATTCTCATTTTATATTTCTGTATTTAGTAATTGTCTATCACTGAACTCTTATGTCATGTTACAAGACATGCTTTTATATTATGGTTAGCACTGAGGTCCACTGCCAGTTGGCTTAATTTATTTTTTACTAACAACTAACTAACTAACTAACTAACTAACTAACTAACTAACTAACTAACTAACTAACTAAAGGATTAATACATGTATACTCATGAAATCTATTAATATAGGAAAAGGCTTTGTGCCTAGAACTGTTTAGGTAAGATACCAAAATGATATCTAGGGAAATCTTTCTATTGCGTACTTTTGTATTCTTATGGGCACCTTTCACTAAATTCTTCTGCTTCATTGCACCACTTTAATACAATATTAATCAAGATGGCAACAAAAATGATTACTGAATCACTTGATGTTACACTTCATGGGGATAATGCAGAAGAGGGTCCCGGAAAACATCTGCTTATGCGTAACTGAAATTATGTCCATGTATTGTTAGCAATATTATACAAATCACAGATATCTTTTAGTTTCTGGAATGCCTGGATCAGGACTTATTCAGATAACGTTACACTTCTTATCTTTCCCCTCTTTCTGGTTAGAGGCTCACACTTAAAGATCTCAGAATTTCTAGTGTATACTAAATCAAAAGTTTTAAATGTTTTACACATATAGCTTCCACTTAAGACAGTTAGTGAGCCAAATACGAGTCAAACATGTCTGCTTTGAGTCTTCTGTTTGTCAGTCCATTATATCCCTTGGATGATATAAGTCCAGTTAGTCTTTACCCAGACTTAGGTTATATTAGTTGAGCTGACATCACACATTTAAAAACTGGGAATATCAGTGCAGCTGGTGTTCTTGCTAATGGATGACTGAAAAAAGATGTGAGGAATATGTAAAAACATTAGTCATTTACTTTGATGGGTCCTGTAAACTCACAGATAATTGGTTAGGTAGGATCTCTTCTTCATCCTTGAAGAAATGTTACATGGAACCTCTGCAATGTCCATATTTTGATAACAAATTCACCAGAACCAGCAAAATCATATTCACAATGGAGACTTCTTTTCCACTTATCCCTTGGAATGCAGTAATATCTTCCTGAAATGGGAAGTGATTCTATTATGAACACAAATCATCTCATGAGAGTGATGTATCATTTTTAAACACCTTTATTGAATTCACTTACAACATAGGCAAACACACATTAATCCAAAAGATACCCTATTAACCTTTTTCCATGTACATACATTATGCATAACATATGTTTTATCTTGGTATAACTCTAATCGGTACAGTATTATATACATTTTTCAGTTCCTGCCTTTCCTTAAACCTTACTCTTACTCCTGAACATTATTCTGCATGTACTGTTATGACACATTAGGCTTATTTGTATGTAATATGTTCCTCTTTTCTAAAGATCCTTCTTCCATTTTTTTTTTATCAGTTTTACAAGATTCGAACACAGTTGATTTAGACTTTGATTATGACTCTCTAGTAATTGCTTTTTTGGCTGCCAACAGGAAGTAAATTTAGCAAGCTCTTACCATGTCTTGGCATTTCAGATTTTGTATCCTACCTCATAACAATAATTTCCTTACTTACAGCTCTTGCTCACCTAAAATTTCAGTCAGAGTACTCTGTAGGAAATGTTTAAAATCTGCTGACCTATTACACTCCCAATGTGTAATTCTTTGACTCAGTCTCCAGAGCTGTGGATGAGGGTAAGGTGGTCCACACAGCCTATTTGGACCTTACCAAGGCCTTCAACACCATCCCCCACTCTGGAATCATAGATAAACTTACTAAGTTGGGCATTAATCCCTGTGGCACCCAATGGGTTGCCAACTGGCTTATTGACAGAACCCACACTGTAAAAGTAGCCGACTACAAATACAGTTCCAGACAAGTGACGAATGGAGTACCTCAGGGTTCAGTCCTGGGACTGCTCTTGTTACACAAGGGACTCTGGCTAACAAAGTTCGTAGATGACTGCAAACTGGGAGCCATTACTGAATCCCCAAATTATGTGGATATTCTACAAAAGGGCCTTACAGAAACAGATGCTTGGTGCCAGAGCCATGAGCTCAAGCTCAATGCCAAGAAATGTACAGTTATCCCCTTTGGGAAAAAACATGTACCCATGAATTACCACATAGGTGGCAGTACACTAAACACTGAAAGTGTGATAAGAGACTTAGAGACGCAGGTGGACAGTGGTCTCTCCTTCGATAACCACATTGCCACAACAGTCAGGAAATCCTTCTATGTGGCACACCTCATCACTAAGGGCCTTTAATCCAGAAAAAAGGAGGTCATTGTCCCACTGTACTCATCCCTCATTAGACCCATTATAGAATACAATGCCCTGTTTGGTATGTACCTCTCAAGACATCTGCAACAACTGGAAAGGCCACAGAAATACCTCACTAAAAGAATCACAGGCCTAAAGCAGATGCCCTATGCTGACCGTCTAAAAAAATTCCAGCTATACTCTGTCACATATCGTCTACTCAGATGCGATCCCTGCTTAACATACAAGGCCATGTCAAACCCAGAGCTGTTGGACATGCTACACTTAAAGAAATCCCAATCCCTCAGAGCCACATGCTCCAGGGAGCTAAACCTTGTCATCACAATGAACAAAATATGCTGGAGGGATAGGTTCCTGACCCAGAGACTCCCCAGACTCTGGAATAGACTGGCCATACACGTCAAGCAGAGCGCCTCTTTGGCCATCTTCAAAAGGAACCTTGACAATTGGATGGGAGATAGGAAATTCACTCCGGGGATCATATTAGTCACCCTGCTGGACAGGGGTCCAGGGAAGTAAATATTGTGGGAAGAAATAGCCAGGGAATTGTTATGGCTAGGCTTGTATAGCCCCCAGGGCCAATAGCCTAGTACCAACCTATGAACCTATAAGAGTATGTTCCCAATCTTTAAAGTCTGTTTGGAGTATACAAATACTTATGCAAACATTTCTAAGCAAAAATCCTAAACCTTCTGGATTTTATTGCATACTTGGAAGCCATACATATGTCCTCCCATTGTTCCTTGTAAATTGCTTTTCCAGTCTCTCTTCCCCGTCTGTTCTAACCTCCACTGACTGATTCTTATTAGACATATTATCCACGAAATGGAAGAATGTGTTTCAGCCCTTTGGGTTCATGACAAAGCTGGGTGTTTGCTAAATTTGTATTTAAAAGGGACAGGAACTTGAAACTTTATTTTGAAAAAGGACAGAATAAGATAAATGATGATCACAGAAGTACAAAGGGTATGATACAACATGGGGCATGTGCCCAGGTGTAATACCAAAGGTGTAATTTATGTGGCTCAATGTCCTGTCCTGCATTTTATACTGAAAAAAAAAAAAACAGAAAGGGCTATAAAAATAAAATTTATCAGCATACATATGTGATTAAGAGGATTGATTATACAGGCACCCTGAATAAACATGCTAGTTTGAGTAGTTTTTTTTTTTTTTTTTTTTTTTTTTTTTAGAGTAGGTGCCTCATTTTGACTGGGGAGATAACTGGGAGGCACATCTAGAAGCCACGTAATTGCATTAGCAACTATTATGGAATGCTACAAGTGCCCCGGGTATTAACCATAAACTGTCTATTAATTGTTTACTATTTAAGAGAATGGCTATGTTTAAACACACTGTTATTTATAACTTTGCTCCTTTTTATTTAGCTTTGTAAGTTAAATTGCCATGACTATTAAGTGATGCTATAAAAGGTGTAGATCACGTGATTGTTTTTCAGTTATTTAAAATTGTAGTTGTAAATTCATTCAGAAGAACTTCCATGTGTGATGAGGAATGAAAACATTTATACATTAAAAATTATGAAAACTCTTTGGTGACAACATTTTATTTTTTATTTTTTTGACCAGTCAGTGTAGTATCTGAGTTGCCTGTTGATGTCCAGTGTGTGTAAAATTCTTTCTCCCCTACTTTTGGTTTTGGATAGAAAACGAGATGTTTAGCCTGGAACAAGGCAAACTCTGAAACCATTTTAGGCATTAATGAAGGATTTGTTCTCAAATTTATTATATCCTTGTGAAATACTAGATAAGGTTGAATCACTATAACAGCTTTGTTAAATTAGGGACTTTTATTTTAAAGTAGTTATTAGACATTAGACAGACTAAAGGGTAAAGTAAATTGTGTTTTATTTATGTGTAAAAGACAATTAAGCAAAAAAAAATAATAACCTTGCTGGTCAAGCATGAGAGACAGTTTATTAAAAAGAAATGATAAGCATGAAGTGTGTAAACAATACAGAATGTTCTTTTCTCAAGGGAAAGATACAATCTTGAAAGCTACAGAATGTTTCTTAATAAAGTGTTAAATAAAGCACATACAAGACAAAAACTTTCAATCACCATACACGCTGTTCCCTGATGGCTATAAAACGTAATCACAACTTCAAGTAAGGATTTCCCAATACACAAGACACAACGTACGCTTCTGGATACTCAATAAATCTTTAATTCCAGGACAGAGTGAGCGCTTTCGCCAACAGGCTTCTTCAGACTCTTGATAACTACAGACAAAATTTCAACTTTTAAAAAGCCCACCATAAAATCTCATTGGATAAAAAATTCAAAGCTGAGACACATCAAAATTTAAAGTGATATTTACATCACCTACTCTGGGCTTGGGATACAAAACTACACAACATTGAAATGTTCAAACGCTTATAGGAATTACAAAAAATAAAGTAAAATTTATATGTTAAAAAATAAACACCCCTTAAAAACATCTATTTAAATACTGATGAACATCAGAGATATACTACACAATCTGTGAACAGGTAAATATAAAAAACATATTAAGAAAGCAAACTTTCTGTGCTTATTAAATAACTACGATATAACTTCAGCACGTAAACACAAACTTGCATGTTGTGAGCAGTTCATAGTATAACACATAATATACAGGTAAATGTAAAAAACATATTAAAAAAGCAAACTTTCTGTGCTTATTAAATAAAGATGATGTAACTTCAGCACATAAGCACAAACTTGCATTTTGTGAGCAACTCATAATGACACTTACACTTACACTTATATGTGCTGAAGTTACATCATCTTTATTTAATAAGCACAGAAAGTTTGCTTTTTTAATATGTGTTTTTTATATTTACCTTACTTGAAGTTGTGATTACGTTTTATAGCCATCAGGGAACAGCGTGTATGGTGATTGAAAGTTTTTATTACATATTGATCACGCTAGCTCCCGTCTCCGCTGGTGTACTGCTCTGCATTTCGATTGCCATTACATTTTATTTCTTGTCAGCGCAGCAACCGAGGAGGATGGCGAACGACAACAACTCTAATGTTGAACTACCATACGTTCCACATGTGATGGAGCGAACCAATAGGTTTACGGAACGTTTCCAAGTATGTGTGACTGGTGAGGACAACTTGTTACTGGACTTTGAACCAAACATTGAAGGGAACATGAATACTGACGGCGATGTAAGTAACTTGAATGTTACTAGAGACTTGCAAGAATTAGAGACTGCCTTTACTAAACTTAAAAAGTTACAAGTACAAAGACAATACTTTGAAGCTTGTCTATCCAAAAGAATCATACAACGTGGGCTTCGTATTTTAAAGATGCCCACGTCAGGTAATCAGTTTCCGGAACTCTTGTATCGCTGGCAACAGCTCAATCTTGAGCTTAGCTTTAACTATATGAAGTTACTTGTCGAATATCACACACCTGAAGAAAATAGATTGAGACTTTTTGTTAACAAACTATTTAGTGATTTTAAGATCAAATATGTTGAAAATGTATTTGTTGCAAGATTGGAAAGAGTATTAGAAGATGTTATGCTACCGGAGAAACGGTTGTTTGATCAAAAAAAGGTCAAAATAACAAGGGACACACGTGATTTTAGAAATAATCACGTTTTTACTTGGCCGAGGGATAGGAATATGTACCAACAGGGCGTAAATATGTACCAACAGGGCGTGAATGGTTCAAATGAACCGCAAGGTTTTACTAATACAACTGTTAGGAGTCATAGTTGTGAGCAAACGCACAGTGCTTTGTCTATCGTTGGTGAGACAGCCACTAGTAATGAGACACGAGAATCTAATAGAACACCAGATAATAGCAATTTTGATGTTAGTGAGCAGGATAACAGAACAACTACAAACATGGGAGCTGCTATACAGAATATAGACCAAATGAACAATGCTAGGACAGGAGAAGGGGTAGTTAACACACCAACTGTTGGTGAATCAGCTAACCCCAATCCGGGAGGAAATATGTTGGGAAACAATATCCATGCAAATAGTAGTAAGTTATCACCAGGAGTCACAGTAGTTAGACCCAAAGTGAACAGTACGTTCTTCTCTATGAATAAAACACCCGCCCCCCTCCCTATAGCACAGAACCATTTTTTGGAGAGGAGACGCTCGGTCAGCAGGGGGAGGCAGAAGAGGAAGGGGTCTGCAGAAGAGCAACAGGGTCCCACGTTGAAGAAAATGTGGGAGAGATCAAACCATTAGTAATCAATTTGTCTAATAGAACTTTGAATAAATATGAGGAACAAGTTTTAAATAAAGGGCTCAGTTTCATTCCCACTAAGAATAGTGATTTGGTGGATACCGTTATAGACACTAAACTTTTTATCAGAAATATGCAATTAAAGTTGGATTATGGACAGCAAAATGATAACCTAGGGTTCACTAAGTTTCGTGCAAATAGTGTATATGTCCCACAGTTACATCCCACAGTTGAGGTGTTTGGAAGCTTTGAATTTTTTATCCAATGAGATTTTATGGTGGGCTTTTTAAAAGTTGAAATTTTGTCTGTAGTTATCAAGAGTCTGAAGAAGCCTGTTGGCGAAAGCGCTCACTCTGTCCTGGAATTAAAGATTTATTGAGTATCCAGAAGCGTACGTTGTGTCTTGTGTACTGGAAAATCCTTACTTGAAGTTGTGATTACGTTTTATAGCCATCAGGGAACAGCGTGTATGGTGATTGAAAGTTTTTATTACATATTGATCACGCTAGCTCCCGTCTCCATTGGTTTACTGCTCTGCATTTCGATTGCCAACATACGAGACAAAGCCTGAGACCAAGGTTAGAAAAAGTAAATAAGGAAAATTACTGGACTGAAGCAATATAATATGTTGTGTTCAGAATAGCAGTTCAGCTAAGGTTAGTTAGTTTGTTCAGCCTGACATAACACACTCGAGCTTGAGTACGGAAGTCAGGTCAAATAAAGACTATTTCCATTTACATTATTCAGGACAATCAGAAGATACATGCAGAAACTTAAAATATATTTAGCAGAACTGTTATTATCAGCACTGTTAATGAAGATGGTATTTAAATATTGTAAACATCTAATAAAGCCTTATTAAATGAACTACAGTGTTTAAAAAATTCATTCTAAAAAGTATGCAAGACTTGGCCCATAAAGGAGAGATTGCACCTGTTCAGCATGAGTTTGGGTAATTAACAGATAAAAACTTTCAGTTCAGTCTTATCTCAGTGTTTCTAGCTAATTATAGTACAGTACAGTCTTGCCAATTCTTACAATGGTGCCCAAACAGGGACTGCTGTCTGGGGAGAGATATATAATTCTTGCAACCCAGCTAGCAGTTACTCTGGACAATCAAAAAAAAAAAAATCAAAAACAGTTAACCCTTTCAAATCCAGATTCCAGTGCAGCATATATTTTCTTAAGTTCACAGTGACTGTTCTTCCAAATTGCTACAGCAAAAGTACTATAAATGTTTCAACAGCACTCCAGAGGTTTTCCAGCTTAAAGGCCCCAGGAAAGGTAATCATCTATGCTACAGACCACCCTTTCAGTAACGCTATCGTTCATTTCCAGACCTGGTTACGTTATGTGTGTTCTACAAAAATCTACAAAATAGCAGTGTTTTTTTCCACTATATGTGTTCTACAGATTAAATCAGCCTTATAAAAAAAAAATTTTTAAAAATCTGCAAAAAACTTTTCAGTAAAATAGCACTACTTCATGCAAAATACAAACAGCACTACTTCATGCAAAACAAAAACACAGCAAATAACCTCTACATACAGTAAACATGGCTGTTAACCCAAAAACACAGCACCAGTGTTTATTTCAAAAAAGCCTCAAACAACTTCAGCAGCCCATTATTAAATCAAAGCAGTGTTCCTTCAAAACATAAAAAACATTATGCAGTTAACAGCTATCTCCACAAACTTTCAAGTTTCCAGTGTAATGTCATACAACCAAAAAAAAGGTTAATAAGCTGCAGACAATGACTCACATTCTTCAGCTAAAAAAAAATTAAATTAATCAGTTAAAGTCATTTGCATATAAACATGTCAAATAATACTGCTACAGTTAAAACATCAGTAAATTTTTGGTTCCAGTTTAAAAATGTTCTCTTAAAGTTAAAGGTTATTAGTTCAAAAATGTTAAATATTCCTAAATGCAAAAGGGTTAAATCACAAAAGCAAGTTTATGAGTCAACTTCTGCCACTACGGGTTTAAACTTAATTAATCCTTGTGTAAATGCTTCAGCACATACAATTCAACATAATACTTTCAGTTGTAGTATAGTTTTACATACAAATGTTCAAAATGTAAAATGTAATTCAAAATACAAAAGTATGTTTCAGTATTAAACATACAAATGTCAACACAGTCAGTGTACATAATACACAGAAAATGTCTCAAGTTCACATTACTTCATCTAATTTCTTATTTTCAGAGTCAAGTACAATGTTTGCACTAAAGAAAAATAAAAAAAAAATCAGAGTTCAAATTTTAATACAGTAAATTGCAGTATAACTAAAAAACATACTTCAGTGCTAAGTCAAAAATGCATTCCATAGCTAACTGTAAAATTCAGAACATTAATCTGTCATTGTTTAAGGTTAAAAAAGTACTATTCCATTATTTACAAACAAATCAATTTCAGTTACACATAAATCTTTATTAAATGACACAAATGCAGTTTTGTCGGAATTTAAAAGGTCAAAAATTACAGCAGCTAACAGTTTAAAGTCTAGCAGCTCTGTACTAGGTATAAACATGTCATTAGAGTTACATGCCATTTTAGACAAAATTTATGCAAATGTACAGATTTAAAAAAATTGATTATAACAAAAACATGCAAATTTATGGGTTAAAAATAAAATAAATTCCAGTTCAGCAAGTGCTCAAAAAAGACATATTGAGTGTAGCCAGTTAAAAAAAGGGTAACCGATTACATCTATGTCTTGTAAAGTATATCAGAAATAACAATTCATTTGCAAAATAACATGTTTATAGTTGCAAATTTGATAAATACGTTTTTGTGTTGTTTTAAGAGTTTTGTATTAAAGTGTTGAAATGCATAAATAATAAGCAATAATATAAGCAGAGACAAAATAATGTTTGCAAGTTTACAAAATGTAAAATTTAAAGTCAATACTACATTGTAAAAGTAACAATGCAGTTAAGAAAATGGGTCTATATCAGAAGAGTGAAGAGGTATTTCATCGAATGCCTCTTTGCGACACATAAACAGTGAATGCACTAAAGTGCGAATGCTTAGAAAACCGATTTCTTTCCCTGGGAAAGAAATCGGTAGCACAAACACACAAATACACACATTTTCAAACATAACAATGTGGGGGGCTTTGCCCCCACATGCTGCAATATGGGGGGCTGTGCCCCCACCCCCTAACTAAATATACCAACTCTGAGATCGCACTACAGTGGGGAAAGGGGCAAACACATGGGAAGTCCAAGCAATTTCTTTCCCAGGGAAAGAAATTGCTGTTCTGAGTGTTCACGCTTTAGTGCGTTCGCTGTTTATGTGTCGGAGAAGAGGCATACGATGAAACACCTCTTCGCTAATCTGAAATAAACCCAAAAATTCAAATCCTATGTATAAAAGAGTACATTATGTAATCAGTTTCAGACTGTATATGTTTTGTATGAAAATGGCAGTTTGCCAACCACATCAGCTCAAATTATAGCCAGCTTAGCAAGCTAAATTAAATATAGTACTATCCATTTAATGCATTTGCAGTTTTACTATTTATCAAAAAAATTTAAACAGTAATAATAAATTCTTGCAGCATTCAGTACTACTAAAAAGTTAAATGACATCCGCTAAAAAATGGTTATGGTAAAAATGTGGGTAAAGTTTCATTCACAAAACAGTATGTTAAAATCTAAAGGTCAGGAAACAAAATGTAAAAAGTTCAACAGTTAAAATTAATTTTATATAAGTGCAAAAATGCACAGTGTTAATTAATATTTAGTTAATTTATCAGTTTGCTTACAAACTTGCAAGAATTTATTAGAAGCAAATGTTTCTTTCATGTAAAAAAATGTAAATAAGGTCAGGACAATAAGCAATACTATCAGTTTATAATTATCAAAGATGCAAATGTTATTTTAAAAATCTAATACTAAACACAATCACCCAGCCTTGCAAAAAAAAAAAAATAAAAAAAGGTTTTAAAGATTTAACTGTAAAAAAAAAAAACACTTTAACATTAAAGCAGGCCTGCCTTTACCTCATCAGTGACTAAAATAATGCAGAGTAAAATTTGGCAAGATGCTCTTACATCACAGTATACCCAAAACATATCCAACTTCTCTCCTGGTGCTTAATCCTTTGTTCCTACCTACCTGTCTTAACTTTATATCTTGACATAAATCATACCTACAAATAGTACTAGCTATGTTCAAAGCCTAGGTTTTGTTGTTAAGATGTAACATATTTGTATGTTCTTATGTATACTACATTTTGTTTACTTTATACTTTATTGATTATTGTAATGTGTGCATGAAAAATTACTGTTACTCATAGAGCTTTTCTCCCTGGGCATCTGTTGAAAAAGGACCTGTGTCCAGTTGGACTTTCCCGGTAAACAAATGTTAAATAAATAAATAAAATAAAGAGCTGTGGTACGGAAGTTGACTATGTGTTTCAGTTATTTCATCAATGTTTGTTTAAAGTTAAAATGTATGCGTTAAAGCAAGTATGTGTGTTTCAGACAGATAATACTAGTTTCAGTTTATGTTTTTATCAATATTCAGACAATACTACCAAAAAACAGATTTCAGTTCAATTCTTATCTGTGTTCATGTAACACTGTCAAAATGTTTTCATGTTTTCAAACAATTGTACAATAGTACTAGTTTCGGTTTATCTATGCTCAGACAATGTTCTCATGTTTTCAAACAATTATATACTTTTAGTTTAGTTAGTTTCCAGAATATATACAGTTATTTTTTTTAATATTCAGTATATGCTAATGTAAATTTCAGTCAAGTTTCAGAATGTGACATTCATATTCAGTTATGTGTTCAGTATAGCAGTCAAATCTCAAAACATTATTCAGTCATTAGTTTAAGCGTAAAGTAACAGAATTACATTATTTAGTCATTAGTTAAGGGTAAAGTGACAGACTTATTTGTAACAGGCTTATTACATTATTCAGTCATTAGTTAAGGGTAAAGTAACATAATTATTTTTATTAAGTTATTTAAATAATCAGTATACTCAAGGTATAACATGGCAGGCTTAATTTGTTAATTAATTTACAAATTACAGTACACTTTACATAATTATTGTGCATTAGCCAGAAAGTTAAAAAAGACACTAACATAAAATGCGAAGGTATAGACCTGAAATATAGAAAGCATACATTTAGTAAACTATTAGGATAAGTTATCTAAAGCATAGTAATAGTTATTCAATGCACTCAAGGCATAACAGGGCAGGCTTAATTTGTTAATTAGTTTACAGATTATACGTTCATAGGTAGGTACTAGGCTATTGGCCCTAGTGCCTATATAAGCCTAGCCAAATGGTACCCTGGCTTTTGCCTTCCAAGAAAATTATTTTCCTGTGCCCCTGTCAAGCAGAGCCACAGAAGTGATCCATGGGGTGAATTTCCTATCTCCCATCCAATCATCAAGATTTTTCTTGAAGAGTGCTAATGAAGAGCTTTGTTTGATATAGATAGGTAGATTGTTCCAGAGTATGGGCAGTATCTGGGACAGGAATCTATCCCTCCAGCATGTTCTGTTTATTGTGGTGACACGGTTTAGGTCCCTAGAGCATGTAGCTTGGAGGGATAGGGATTTCTTTACGTGGAGCATGTCCAACAGCTCTGGGTTTGACATATCTTTGTATGTTAGACAGAGATCGCCTCTGAGTAGCCTTTATGTGACAAAGTAAAGCTGGCGTTTTTTGATACGGTCTGCGTAGGGCATCTGTTTGAAGCCAGTAATCCTCTTTGTGAGGTGTTTCTGTGGCCTTTCCAGTTATTGTAGATATCTTGTGAGGTACATATCAAAAGGGGTGTTGTGTTCAATAATGGGTCTAATGAGTGATGAGTAGAGGGGAACAATTACCTCTTTTTTCCTGGATGAAAAACCTTTTGTGATGAGGTGTGCCACATAGAAGGATTTCCTGACTACTGTGGTGATGTGATTATCAAAGGAGAGACTACTGTCCACCTGTGTCCCAAGGTCTCTTATCACACTTTTGGTGTTAAGTAGACTACTGCCTATGTGGTAGTTCATGGGTACAGAGCTTTTACCAAAAGGGATGAAAATGCACTTTTTGGCATTGAGCTTGAGGCCATGGCTTTGACACCAGGCATCTGTCTCAGTGAGGCCCTTTTGTAGCATGTCCACATCGTTAGGAGTTTTGATTATGGCTCCTAGTTTGCAGTCATCTGCGAACTTTGTTAACCAAAGACCTTCTGTGTTAGCCTGTACTTCAGAGAAGTAGACACCAAACAGGAGAGGACCTAGGACTGAACCTTGTGGTACTCCACTTATCACTGGTCTGAAGTTGGATTTAGAGTCTGCTACTTTCACAGTGTGGGTTCTGTCAGTGAACCAGTTGGCAACCCATTTTGTGACATAGGGATTTATACCTAGTTTAGTGAGTTTATCTATAATTCCAAAGTGGGAGATGGTGTCGAAAGCCTTGGCGAGATCTAGATAGGCTGTGTGAACTACCTTACACTCATCTATGGCATTGGTAACTGCTTCAAAGAAGTCTATCAGGTTTTGGAGACATGATCTGCCTTTTACAAACCCGAACTGGGTAAGGTCAGGAGTTTGGAGATTACCAATGTCATTGTTTATAAGTTCCATGATAATATGTTCCATAACCTTGCAGACCAGGCTTGTCAGGCTAATGGGGCGGTAGTTCCCAGGGTCCGTGGTGGCTCCCCCTTTGTGGAGTGGGATAACCGCTGCTGTTCACCATTCAGTGCACACAAAGCCTGAGGTGAGGCTATGATTGAACATGGTACTTAGGTGGGCTGCCAGTTCATTCTGTAGTTCATGTAGAACGCAGCCTGGGATGTTGTCAGGTCCCATGGATGCTGTGTTCTTGGCTTTGGAGAGTGTGTTTTTTACCTGTGCAGCCGTGATTACAGGAACTTTGCATTCTTCCGGTATAGAGATGGGCCCTTTAGGGGATGAGAGAGGGGGTAAAGTTAGCACTGAACCTGTCTGCCAGGATGTTGGCAATATCAGTTGATTCTGTATATTTAGCACTATTGTGCTGTAACTCAGAGCAGATCTTAGTGTTGCCATTGAGATTCTTGACATAGCTATAGAATGCTTTGTGGTTGATTTAGAATCAGTGGCGATTTTGTTTCCGTAACTAGCTTTGGAGGATTTTATGAGGGATCTCAGCTTCTTACTGAGGCTGACCACAGAGTTCCTCCAATCATGGGATTTTACTCTTTTTTGCAACAGTTTCTTTCTTCTGTTGTAGAGTTTGTTTATAGCAGGGGGCCACGAGATTGGCTTCCTTTTTTGGAGGATAGCATCTTGGTTCTGTTAGGGATTGCACGATCCATGCACTTGTGTAAGTGCTTACAAAGTGCAATTGTATAGGATTCAGCAGTCATACCTCTATTGTCCATCAGCATGTGTGCCGTGAAGTTTGCCACTTCTGTCTTAAGACGTGAAGATGGCTTTGGAGAAATTTTTTACAGTGGTTTCCCTAATGGGGGGTGGGGGTGGGATGTGGATGTCTAGGGTGATTTGCTTGTAGTCGGATCTGACCGATGAGGAATTGACCTCTGGTGTGGAACACCAGTTGCCCATGTTGGTAATGACCAGGTCTAGGATATTGCTGCCCCTGGTGGGAGTGTGGATAAGTTGATCCAAGGTGTTGGAATTTATGAATTCCAGAAAACGTTGAGCAGAAGAGTTGGTACATGAGTAGTTTTGCCAGTTAATGGTGGGGTAGTTGAAATCGCCCATTATTACGATGTTAGGTTGTACCCTAATATTTTCCATTGCATCAAGAAATGAGGAGTGGGAATCCTGGGGCATGGTGGGGGATCTGCAGCAAGCTACAATTTGGATTGCGGTCTTGCCCAGAGTTAGTTGCTCACTTTACAAATTACAGTGTACTTTACATAATTATTATACATTAGTCAGAAATTAAGGACACTAACAGACAATGCAAATGTATAGATTTGAAATGCAGAAAGTGTAGGTTTTAGTAAACTATTATAGATTATAAATATTCATAAAAGTTAAAAAAGATAAGCAGCATTATACAGCAAATTTAAATAAAAATTTATAGACACAAGTTAATACAGAATATGGTAATTATGTTTCAAGACCACTTATAAAGTTATCTTTTTAGTGCAGATTTCAATTAGTCTTCAGAAAATAGCCATCATACTTGATAGACTGTGCAATAAAAACAAACAGTACAATGTGTAAATATGTAAATCTATAAACAACAGGAAAAGGGTTTCATTTGCTATAAAAAAAGACATCATTGTACACTAAAGCACCAGTTCATAAGATAAAAAGCATAGGTAATAACAATGTAACTTTACCATTACAGCACACAGAAATAAAAAATAGGCAGTGTTAACAGTTCATACTCTGTCTAACTTAAATAAAAATTCACAAAGACAGGTTAATCAGCTTTAAAAGCCACAAAATTAAAAGACATTCATTTTCAGAATAATGTACAAGTTTTAAATATATCACTTATACATCAAAAATTAGACTTAAAGACTCTAAAGACTATAAATCTAGGTAATCTACAAATCAAATCATAAAGTTAAGAGACATCAATCCAAACAGGCCATAAATGCTCAAGTGACACCTAGTGGTCAAAATTAAAATTTCAAGTTTATTCACCAGATTAAAAAAAAGATTCCCTAGTTATAATTAAATCATAAAGTTAAAAGATTTAAATTCAAAAGGCCATAAATGCTCAAGTGACACCTAGTGGTTAAAATTAAAATTGCAGGTTTACCAAATGCATTTTTTTATTTTCAGATTATAAGTCAGGTAGCATAAAGCTGTATACAGTAGTTAGCAATATAAATTACATTAGACAGGCTAAAGGGTAAAGTAACTTGTGTTTTATTTATGCATAAAAGACAGTTAAGCAGAAAAAAATAACCTTGCAGGTCAAGCATGAGACACAGTTTATTAAAAAGAAAAGATAAGCATAAACTGTGTAAAAAAATACAAAATGTTCTTTTCTCAAGGGAAAGATACAGTCTTGCCAGCTACAGAATGTTCCTTAATAAAATGTTAAATAAAGCACATATGAGACAAAGCCTGAGACCAAGGTTAGAAAAAGTAAATAAGGAAAATTACTGGACTGAAGCAATATAATTTGTTGTGTTCGGGATAGCAGTTCAGTTAAGGTTAGTTCATTCCACCTGACATAACAGACACTCTAGCTCGAGTATGGAAGTCAGGTCAAATAAAGACTGTTTCCATTCACTTTATTCAGGACAATAAGAAGATATGTGCAGAAACTTAAAATATATTTAGCAGAACTGTTGTTATTAGCATCATTAATAAAAATGGTATTCAAATGTTATAAACATTTAATAAAGCCTTATTAAATGCGTGAAGATAGGTGAAGGCTACCAGCCTAGCTAGCTAGAATTTTGTAGATAATTCTGTCATTTGTAAATATTAATGTAAGCCACAGGCTTGTTCTCTTAAATGTGAAAAGACTGTACTGGATGTTGAACTGAAAAAATGTAACAACAGTGCACTCTGCTGTAAGAAAGCTGATAAGTCAAACATTGTGAAATTCTTTGATCTAAAACTCAGAGCCGAGATGTCTAGAGGGAGGCATTCTGCCTATTGTTTTGAGGCCATAGGTATTGGCTAGAATTTACATGTATAATTTATTTTATTGCTCTGGCTTCCTGACCAGCTGCAAGATCAAATGGGCTATTAACCTCTGAGTTTCTGTTAGCCTGGGAACCAGAAAGAAATGATGTAATCTGAAATGAATCCATGGTATTCTGTTATCAATTTAAGGACAGAAAGAATGAGAGCATTTTGTCTTGAGAACATCCAACTCACCAGCACTCTGCCTGTGTTCTATATGTAAGTTTATTTTAGAACTGTGTTTTCTCTTAGATATAGCTAGGAACTAGGAAGATTAGATTAGTTTTTTTCTGTATTGATGTCAGAACTTTTCTACTGCATTATTTTAAGTATTTCTGTGTGATCTCTGAACTCTTGACTACCACTGTGTAGTAAGAAGTATTGTCTTGTGTTTTTATTATTTATTATTAAATATTTTTAAACCTTTCAACTGTGGCTGTTTTGTATAGAGATAATTTAAGCTCTAAGAGTACATTGCATGTATTTAGTGATACTGGCCAAGCCACTCCAATAAGCCTTGACTGTTCAGTTGCACTTACCATTTGGATGATAATATTGCACAGCAATAATTGGACACCCTTTGATAAAGGCCTTTTTAGTAGCTGATAAATATTAGTGGGTGGTGGCAAGTGGTACTACTGTATAGTCTGGGTAAAAGGGGCACAGCTGGAGAACCTGTGCCAGCCTTCCCCAGGAGTGTCTTTCTGGTTGTATATAACTCTTATCTCAAAGTGTGTATCTCAGTGGGTACATGTCAGTCGACCGACAAGTCGGAAGACCGACATTCACTCCACTGACACATGAAAACATCGACAGCGCAAACACGGACATTTAACAGGTAAGACTTTTAAATTCGGTAATCATGCCTACCACACATGCATAACACTGCCACACTTACTAAAACATGGTAGGCATGATTACCGAATTTAAAAGTCTTACCTGTTAAAAGTCCGTGTTTGCGGTGTCGATGTTTTCATGTGTCGGTGGAGTGAATGTCGGTCTTCTGACTTGTCGGTCGACTGACATGTACCCATCTCAGCTACTTGGGGAAGGGACATGAAGCACTGGTTGGCCAGAGAGGTTACTGGAGGTTTTAGCTTGCCCACTAAGCTGTGATCTGGACGCTATAGCTGGGCCAGTGGGGAGTCTTATTGGGGACCTGGAGAGAAAGGGAGAAACCAGCCCCAGACTGACTGTGATCTCTGTGTGCTCTTAATGGAAATTGTACTTTACTGTGTGTGTATTTATTATCCTTTCCCTATATGGATGCCCATCACTGGTGTTAGTGGTGAGGATTGAGGCTCCTTGATTGATGGGCCAGTGCACGGGTGTCACATATTAATTGTTTGACAGTGGTAGGATATCCACACCACATATTAATTGGTTGGCAAATACTAATGGGCTTGTAGTGGTGTGGGTAGAGTGAATTCCTGTAGCTTGTGTACAGTGATCACTGAAGGTATTTTTGTACTCTAAATCAGCCGAGCAGTGAATACTCAGAGTTCAGATCACAATTGTTTTATTTCGTTTGTTAGCTTAATTAGTCAGGGAGAGCAGGCAGCATGTTAGCAGAGGCGTACAGAAAGCTGACAAGGAGCCAGCTGGCTGAGATGTGTCAGGTTAGGGGACTGGTGCATGGAAACTTGACTGAGGCAGACATGATTGCAGCTTTGGTCACAGCTGTATCAGAAAACAGCAACCAGGAGGATGATCAGACTGGCAGTAGATATGTACCACACTCAGAGAATGGACAGCTCAACCTTTCTGCAGAGGAATTAAAAATCCACCTGGAGATAAAGAGACTTGAGTTGGAAGCCAAGCATTTGGAAATAGAAGCAGCTGAGAGACTGAGGCGTCTAGAGAGTGAGGAGAATGAGAAACTGCAAAGTTTGCAGGCTGAGGAGAAAGAGAAACTGCTATACCTGGAAGCTGAGGAAAAGGAAAGGCAGAGGCAGCACGAAAGGGAGATGTGGACTCTTAGGCAGAGTCATAGAGGTAATGGGAAAGGGAGTAACCAGACCCCAGAAAAGGTTAGTAAATTTCTTCAGCAGTTTAAAGAGGGTGATAATTCTGATAGTTTCATTCATACGTTTGAGAGGGTATGTAAACAGTATGATGTTGACCAAAGGCTCTGGGTATGGTTCCTGACTCCCTTATTTCATGGTAAAGCTGTAACTGTGTTGTCTAAAATTTCTGATCAGGAATGTTTTGATTATACTACTGTTAAGAACTGATTGTTAGAATTTTTTAAGGTAACACCTGAAACGTATAGGAAAAAGTTTCGTGAGCATAGACGCAAGGCAGATGAAAGTGTGTGTGACTATGTTGCTGAACTGAGCACTTATTTTCATAGGTGGGTGAGTGGATGTCAGGTCACCACTTTTGAAGGGCTGGCAGATCTTTGTGTGAGGGAACAAGCCCTTAGCACCTTGGCTGAGGACATGAGGATCTGGTTAGCTGATAGACAATGTGCTACTTCAGATGAGCTGGGGAAGAAGGAAGACCTATACCTAGCAAGCAGGGCATCCCTGCACAGGAAATGGACTCCCAGTACTACTCATGGGTCTAAAGGAATCATGGTGGACAGCACAGACTGCCCTAACAGAATCTGCCAGTAGCAGGGGAAGCCACTAGTCCAGGTACATGTTCAGGACCTGGGGTTAAATGTTTTAAATGCAACCAGTGGGGCCATGTGGCATACAGATGTCCATGGAGGCAAGGTGAGGAACAAAAGGTGAGAGAGCCAGTAAGTGGGGAAGACAAAATGCTAATAGTAGATTGTCTTGAGACAACAGGGGTGCAGAACTACCACCCTGCAGATGTCCTGATAGGGAAGGATTTGGATGAGGCAGTACCATGTGTTAATGCAGTTACATGTAGTCAGACTAGGAGACAAGCATGTGGGTTGGTGAGGTGGTTACTTCAGGGAGGGAGCTACTCTGTAGCAGTGAGACTGAAGGAGAGCCACAGCTGCTTGTGGGTACTAATTTTCCCTTGTACAGAATGACTGCAAAGATAGAGGTGAGTAGTAGTACCCAGGCTGACAATGAGGCACCACTGTCAGAGGATGCCAGACTTCCTGTGGAAGGGGAGCTGGGAAGGGTTACAAAGAGATAGTTGAGACAGGCTCAGCTCTCAGACCCAACATTGCAAGGCCTAAGACAGGTAGCTAGTGAGGCACCTGATTCTCAAGGGAAGGAGGATTCTGTATAGTTGGACAAAGGGTTACTTTATAGAGAGTGGACCCTTGAGGGAGGGCTAGAAGGTGAGAGAGTACAGCAGTTGGTAGTGCCTAGAGCCTACCATCTGGCACTTCTAGCCATAGCCCATGATATTCCCTTTGCAGGTCATATGGGCATAAAATGTACAAAGAAACATATTATGCAGAACTTCTGTTAGTCTGGAATTTCCAGAGATGTAACAGGGTACTGCAAGACCTGTGAGCAGTGCCAAATGATAGGCAAGGCAGGAGACAATGTGAGAGCTCCTTTGATGCCTTTGCCTGTAATTGAGAAGCTATTTCAGAGGGTAGCTATGGATATTGTGGGACCTCTGAGTACCCCAAGTTCCACAGGGAAAAAGTATATCCTAGTGGTAGTGGATTATGCTATGCGATACTCTGAGGCTGTGGCTTTGTCCTCCATTGAGGCAGAAAAGGTGGCAAATGCTTTGTTAGAGATTTTCAGCAGGATGGGTTCCCCAAGAGAAATTCTGACTGACAGAGGTGCCAATTTCATGTCAGACCTGCTGGCTTGTCTGTGGAAGTACTGTGGGGTGAAGTACCTGAAGACCACCACCTAGCATCCCCAGACTAATGGTTTTGTTGAGAGTTTAAACTCTACAATCAAGTCCATGCTTCAGGCATTTGCAGACCAGTTTAAGAGAGAGTGGGACAAATAGATGCCCCATCTGTTGTTTGCTTACAGAGAGGTCCCCCAGGAATCCACAGGTTTTTCACCCTTTGAGTTGCTGTATGGGCATAGGGTTCTTGTTCATGACACATCAAAACATTGCTCATCTCCAATGTTGGGTTTCAGCACCCCGCCTCCCCTTCCCCTGTTGGCCCTGGTGCTCATGAACAAGATTTCAATGCATGTAAAATTATTAAAAATGTGCAAGGTGATTTCAGTATTTACAATTTTAGCCACCTGGTGATTGATGGGGAGTGGGCCGAACTTTTTTCCAAAGGTTTGAATTTTGTACCGGCAAAAAAGACCAACCTGGTTGAAACTACAGTTGAAATTTTTTACAAGGAAATTGTATCTGGCCCTTCATTTTTTAGACAATGAAAACCTAGCAGTACCGAATTCCCATTTACTAGACCTAGTACCTTCATACCCCCTTCCCATCCATTGGTCCACCTATTTGAAACTCTTTGTGAGAAAGAAATCAGGGAACTGAGGTTTAAAGGTATTACTGAAGCCTCTAATTTGGACAATACAGAGAAAAAAACTGCTCAATGACATATTGGGTAAGAAGGGTGTCCGTATCATGAAACCAGACTAGTGTAGTGGGTTGGTGGTGATGGATATTTCCAAATACAGTAGTAAAATGTTTGAATTGTTGTTTAGTGACACTTATACTGAAGTATCACTTAATGAGATGAACATTGCTTACAGGAACATTGATCTCACCCTGTATGAATTACTATTGAATGGTCAGTTGGAACTAAGTGAACATGAAACAAGGATCCCAACTATTTTTCGAATCCTGAAGATGTCAATGAGCAACCCACCCCTGCATACAATAGTAGATGTCAAGGCCTCCAAGACATTTTCCCTAGCAAAATTTGTTGACTGCAAGGTGAAGGGAGTACTTGATTGAAGAGGCACTATTATCAGGGACTCCTGGGATTTTCTCACCAAAATAAAACCTGAGATGTATGACGATGGTCTCATTATGGTGACCATTGACATTAAAGATTTATTCTCAATCATTCCACATCATGAGGGCTTGGAGTGGTTTTATGAATATTTGTGTTTCAACTCCAGTCTAGCACATAGCACCATCTTGACCGTACGTACATGTATGGAGCTTGTGCTCGAAAACAATTTTATTTGCTTCGAGGGCTAGCTTTTTAATCAAAAGCAAGGAGTAGCGATGGGCGCCTGTTGTGCCCCCAGTTTTGCCAACATTGTGCTGGCACACTGGGAGGATTTATTTATTTTAAATTCAATTTACAAAGACTCTTGGGCCCTATACGGGCAATACCTTGATGACCTGGTGATTTTCTGGAAGGATAGTGAAGAGGAACTAGATATGTTCTTCATTTACATTAACCAAACCACCTCCTTCCTTAAATTCACCATGGCCAGAGACAACGACCAACCGAATTTTCTGGATGTAACAGTCAAAAAAGACTATGTAAACAAGGATTTCACTTCTCATTTGTATAGGAAGCCAACATACTCAAACTCACTGTTGCATTTTGATAGCTGGCACCCGGTGCACCAAAAAAGAGCCCTAGTTAAGGGCCAGTATGTTAGGTTAGCTAGAATGGTGTCAGGACTGGATGATTTTTCGAGTGAGTGTGCTAAGTTAAAAAACATGCTGACTGGAAGGGGTTACCCTGGCGATTTTGTTCAGGACATTGAAAATGAGGTGACTAGTAAAAGGGAAATCGGGACATTTTCTTGCTTATTGTCCAACGAGAATGGCCATACTGGAGCGACCCAGACTGGGAGACAGGATTGTTTCTCAAGAGCTTTTATTCTTCCTTTTAGTGTTGACTTCTATAATATCAGGAACATTATATGTAGGTTATGGGACATGTTCACTATTAACGATGTTGACTCAGTAGTGGGAAACAAGCCCACTATAGTTTACAAGAGGGAAGTTAGTTTAAAGGGCCTATTAGAAAGAGACTCTTGTGCACCCACACTGGGTGGTTGCTACAAATGCGGGAGATGTAAACAGTGTCCAGCCATGTTTCAAGGTGAGGCCATCAAAATCACTGGTTATGGTATGGTAAATCCTAGGAAGAGATACTCCTGTTACTCAAAGGGGGTGGTGTATGTCGCAGTGTGTGACCTATGCGACAGTTTCTATATTGATAAGACCAAAAGAGCACTGAGGCAAAGGGTGTATCAACACCTGTATGACATCAGGAATAAAAACATAAACAGTGCTTTGTACAAGCACATTTGTGTGTGCCCCACACATACTTTTAAGTTTGGGGCCGTAGACCATATTGATCTTGTAGCAAGAGGGGAACCAATGGATGAATGGCTAGAATTTAAGGAATTGACATGGCAGATTAAAACTAATGCCTGCCAAGTACCAGGTCTTAATGACAGAATTTCCTTGAGTTCTGTTTTAAAATTAAAATCGATGTACTTTTTATAGGTTTATGAGTTGTATTTGTTGCAAGAATATCAAGTTTTAACAATTTTTATTAACTTTATATAATGTCTGTTTTAGAGGAAATTATGTAATTACATTGACCAATGGTTAGGTCAGGTTGTGTGTATATATATATATATATATATATATATATATATATGTTTGTCATGATCATGTGATTTTATTCTGATGAAGTCTGAAACTTGACGAAAAGCACTTAAATAAACTTGGATTTTTGCTGGTGGTCTGTTCTGCATGCTTCTTTCATCTAGTTGCTGCTTTTGAGTGGTTTTACTTTGCTTATTTCTTAATTAACAGATAAAGACTTTTGGCTCAGTTTCATCTCAGTGTTTCCAGCTAATTACGGTACAGTACAGTTTTATCAATTCTTACAGCTTGTAGCTCAGATAGTCATTTCTCTGAGTTCTGTAAGAAAAATAACCCCGTTTACCAATATAAGAGCTTCAAACCAGCTTCATTAGCAGTTTTACCAATACAAAATTAAGATCTCAAGAAGGAGCCACCTGATTTCTAGGTGGGTGAATATGTAAAACCCTTTTCAAGAACTGTTTCACTTGAGGCAGGAAAGAAATGGGGGATCCGTGAGCACACAAGCAGAGATGGCCAGGAATTAAATCTTAATAGAAGAGTAACAAAGGCCAGAAGATAGCAACTCACACAAATACTGTAGAACCAGAGGTGTTTGGGCCTGAAAAGGGTCCGGTTTGTTACTTTGGCACCAACTAGAAAACCGTTTCCACTTTGCTAAATATGATTTTCTAGTAGAAGGATTCTTAGTCTCCTTTAATACCTGCTGCACATCCTCAGAAAACAGTTGCCTTAAAGGTATTAAAATTCTATCATCCAGACTTTGAGATGAGCACATTGAAGGCTAGGATGTATCAATGCTTGTCCCCTATGAGACCCAAGAGCACTTATTAGAGCCAGAATTTCTCTGACATTTATTTATTTCAGTCTGTTCTGCTTGTTCCATAAACCTAGAAATTAAAAGGCTCCCCAAGTCTGAGGCATCTGTGATTACAGACTATGGAAAAGGGAGACCTGGGTTGAGGGCCAGCTGATCCATCCACCATAATAACTCCCTTTTTACAAATCTTTGTACTGGTATTTGAAATGATAGGGGTGCTGCTGCTGAGTCCAAACTGATTTGAGGAACCACTGAATTTTCCTCATGTGCAGTCTGGCCAAAGGCTTTGTAAGAATAGTAGAGGCCATAAAACCTAGAATCCCGAGATATTCCCTGGCAGATGTTAGAGACTGGTTGGGAATTTCAGGAACTTAGATTTAACATCCACTGGTAAATTCAGGGAACATATACAAGCAAAATATCATCACTGGCCCACAGGTAGCTGCTCCTGAAACAGCATCATCAGTAACGTAAGTACATTTTAGACAGTGTTTAGTTTCCTTAGGCACAGAAGATATTAAAGAAGTCAGAGATGCCTTAATCTCTGAAGAAGGAAGTTCAGATAACTTTCTCATATTGTCAAAGGAAGCCAGCAGAAACAGACATATAAGCCTGACAATTCACTATTCTGAAGGCTAGGGTAGAAGAAATATAAACTATCTTCCTAAGCCTATCTAAGGCTGTCCCGTACTTGTCAGAAAGAATAGGATTGGCTGCCAAAAGATGTTTGGGTGAAGATGGATTTGACAGAGAAATCACTGCAGGGTCTGATATAGGGTTTGAAAAAAATAAATTTGTAGGTCTGAGGAACCTTATAATTTATTAGACTTCTTGGAAACAGGTGGTTGACTGTCAGACAAACAGCTGACTGCAAAGAAAGTATCCTCTATTGTTTGCAAAACATGAGAACAGCTGCAGGATAAAGAAAATCCATCTGTAATAAGTCATAATATATTTACTGGGATTTAGATTCTTTCTGTCTACTGCTAAAATAACTCATTCATTCTGCCAACAGTATCAGAAAAAAAAAACACTTCAGGGGAAGCTGAAGAAAAACTTTCCTCATAGCATAGAAACTTGAGAAACACAGTTTATATCTAATTCCCATCTCTCAGACTGAGAATCAGAATTTGAGAGAAAGGAAAATATTTTTCTTTTTACATCCAAGAACAACTCAGGATGTAAAGACTTAAAGGCTTGAAATAAACCCTAAGTAAAATCCAGCCAATCTTCCCTGTATATCCTATGTGATATAGGATAAGAAAAATGTCTAACTTTAGGTTTTCTTTTCCTGTGGAACCCTCTTCCTCCAGAAAAAGACCAACCCAAAGAACAGTGCCGTCCCTGGGAATCAAGCTCCACAGAACAGCTTCATGGTACAGCATCATCAGCTCCCTCTTCTGATATCCATAAATGTAGTTCTCTCTTGCCCAAAGAGAACAGAACAGAACAACAACCACAAAGTGCTGCCTGTCTATCGGTCCTTATTTGCTTCTTGAGAAGCAATACCAGTGGCACCAAGAAAAAGCAATGAGCAGTCTGAGGTACCTGAAATGGCCCCAGCAGAGTCACTTATCAGTGGTGAAGGCAATGAGAACAACAGCTTTAAGACCACAAACTCCTGTAAAACCTTTTTATTTTTGAAGATCTGGGAGGGAAGAACCAAAGACCCCAAATCTTAGTCCATGTCTCTACCAAAAAAGTATCTGACAAGCAGGTAACAGAGTCTTGGACAGCCTGTGCTATAACCTGGCTGAAAAACTAAGTTTTGAGGAAAACTTTTTAATGACAACCTCCAAAACCCCTTGTCCTAAACCCTAGCTATAAAGTTTGACAGAACTGTAAAACTTTTTCAAAAGAAAATAGTACAAAAGAATTCTCCAACATGGAACCCTGTCTAAAATTTGTTTTAAGGTAAAATATTTTCATGACAATCTCTACAAATACTAGTCATAACCCTTAGCATTAACTTATGACAGACAAGATAAACTTTTCATCACAAATATTGATAAAGTGGAAGGTATCCCCCAGTAGGGTACTTATCCACCCAAGACATAGAGAAGTACTTGCTGCTCAATCATTCTAAGACCACAGGGAAGAGCTCACGTTGGTGTTAAGAAAGTAATGAAGGTTTTGCATCTTAACCACTGACTTTATAACACTCTCCTCAAGCTGTACAGTGGTTAGGACAAGTGTAGGTGCTCTTGAGCTTTGGAAGCTGGCCTGTTGTCATATCCTTGGTAGGATATAAGCCCGACAGTGTAAGCTACTGCAACAGTGATCTAATGCTTGAACATCTAGGTAAACAGAGGCTGCTATTAGCTCAAGACTTTGGAGAATAAGGCTGCTGTAGGTTCAAACTGAAACAACAGAGTAAAGATGCCTGGATTGAAGAGGTTATGTATAAGGGTAAACTTGTTAGTCTGGACAATACGTTCAGGTGGCAGCAGATAAATAATTTGAGCCTGTAAAGGTTTTCACATGGACCTTGTGGTGTTCACTGAAATCCTCAAGTACAGGATGTCCTTGCCCCATCTTTGAATCAGCAACTTCATGGTTGAGGCAGTTAGGAGCCAGTCATCTATGTAGTGAAACACTGTGATAGCCTACAGTCTCAAGTGAACTGCCATACATTTAGCCTTGAGAGTGAAGCAAAACGTGTCTTCATAGGTTCATAAGATGATACTAGGCTATTCGCCTGGATGCCCTTATAAGCCTAGCCAACAATTTAGCTCATGTTCTCTCAAAGGAGCACATGCTTCCCCTGTCCAGTGGGGACACAGGTGGAATCCCAGAGGTGTATTTTCTGTTTCCCATCCAGTCATCCAGGTTCCTCTTAAAGAGGACTAGAAAGGTACTCTGATTGACATGGAGAGAGAATCTGTTCCACAGACGGAGGAGTCTTTGGGACACAAATCTACCCTGCCAACAAGTTCTATTAATGTCACAGATCTTAATAGGGTTGCATGAGTTTAGTTTGACTTAAGGATATGCAGTAACTCCATCAAGGCTGGGTCTGAGATGGCCTTGTATGCCAGAAACAGGTCACCTCTGAGAAGTCTGTACAGGACTGAGTAAATGGACAGGGCTTATAGCCTATCTGTATAGGCCAGGTGTTTGAGACCCTAGATTTTCCTCACCAGCTGCTGCATGTGCTTGGCAAGGTACATTGCTGAAGGGGGGAATTGTACTCGATAATGGATTTATACGGGAGGAGTACAGAAATGCTATGACCTCCTTGTTCCTGGATGAGTCTTGCAACCTCCAGATATGATCTCCCATATCCAAGAGTCTTGTACTTCCAGATATGATATCCCTTATTCATCTGTCCTGTGTGATGTCCTTCCATGCCTATAGATGGAGACAGTTCTGACTCCTGACTTCCTACAAAGGGGGACCATTTGGGAAGCTCCTACATGCCTATGAATTTCTGTCTGAACACTGCTCACATATGGACGTTTTTGAACTATACATTCCATGTACATTTACGGTTCCTATAAATGATTCTCTGAAAAGTACAGGACTTAACACCCACAGCTCCATGTGTCTTGCCTTCCTGCTTGCTCCATTGGAAAGTCCAGATGTCTTAATTTATGTTTTCTCTTACTTGGTGCAATTAGTGAAGGAATGTTTGCATGTGTGTGGGATTGGAGTTTGTTTTGCACTTGGGTCTATATCACTTCAGTGAAAATTCAGTTCGGCGAATGGCATTTTTGGTTCACTTACATTGAACATGCCATTCGTCGAACTACTCATAGTGAGATCGCAGTACAGTGAGGATCAGGACATTTGTCTTTTCCCCACTGTACTGCAATCTCAGAGTTGGTATATATGATTAGTGGAGGGGGGTATTGGGGGAGTGCAGCCTCCCCACAAGAGCAGAATTCGACGCCTGGCATTTCCAATGAAATGCCATTTGCTGAACTGTTACTTCACTGAAGTGATATAGATCCCTGCACACTTTGGACTGATGGCAGCTTTACACCCATCTGGCTGTGTGGGACAAAGATGACACAGGCACAATTTTCAAATAAGGAATGCTGAATGGAGGAGATGAAATGGATGGAAACTCCCTGGAGTTGATCAACACCTGTCCTGTCTCCTAACCCCTAGCTGCTGACACTGAGACATTCGGCATCTAAGACATTGAAATCTTTGTTGACGTTGAGGCTCCGGAGGTTACCACTGACTTGGAGGGGGCCACATCTCAGTACTGACACCAGGACAGGCCTTGGTACAAAGTACTTGAATACCAATCTGGAGTGTCAAGGGCACCTGTCCCACAGTCTGTGCCAAACTGCTGGCAATGAGAACCAAGGCATCAACACTGAAAGGAAATGCTCCATCAGTGTCAGTGATGAGGTCCACCAGTAAAATGTTGACTATGAGACACCCAGTGCAATCCCAGGGCCTTGAGAAGAAGCAGTGCATAAAGATCCTTTTCTTTCCTCCCTAAATGCAGAAGAGGATGAGAGGACGCCCATCTCAATGTGACCTATGACCAACGCATCTCAGTCCAAGTAGCTAGAGGGTCTACAAACAGACAGCTAAATACACAGACATCCCTTTCTGAATAGAAGCTACTTAGCCTTCTCCTGGATAAGGGATTATACATAACAGTGAACTGCACTGTGAAACTCCTAAAGTCAAGGCTTGGTACATGTCTAATCTTGGCAAGTGAGATGTCCCTCCTAATAGACTGGGAGGGGTGTCTGTCACAATCCCTGGCTGTCCTAACTAATTCATTTTTTTGTTCTTCCTTCCTGGGTCAGCCTTCAGAGGGAAAAAAGACCTTTCAGAATTATTGTAATCTTTCTGGAATGTCCCAGGGCTGACGCTGTGACAGATGTCACACACCATATCTAAGTGTTTCTTCCCCAGACACACAACACAGCATTTGTGTGCATCCAGGGAGGTCTTGTGGCTACATTTGCCACATTTCTTGAAACCTGAGGCCTTCTCTACATTAACCTCTTCTATATTAATAGCTAACCTAGCCATTATCTACCAACAAAAGACAGTTAACTCAATTACAATTATAGCCAAAACAAACAGGCCTAAGACTCATGGATCACTTAGGCAGGATGACTAAATAACTCCATACAGAGTTAGGAAATCTTATAACTTACAACAAACACCACAATAACACTATAATATATAGTATATAGTATATATATATATATATATATATATATATATATATATATATATATATATATAGGCTACAGCACATATTTGTTAGCGGATAGTTACAACAAGTTTTGTGGTAATAATAATAAAATAACTGCTCAATTTTATAAAAAGGTTTATAACCATCAAAAAGTGATGAATGTGGCTCAACAAGAAAATGAGAGTATATATTTTGTCACCACCTATGGCTGTTTTACGTCAGAGTTTACTAAACTATTTTTACAACTTTGGGAATATTTTAGTTCCCTTAATAGTGTTAACTCTTGGTTAAATGTGGATTTGAAATTTTCTTACCGAAGAGGTAAGAATATTAAAGATTTTCTGGTGAAAAGCAGGTTTATTTTTCCAACAGAGTCAATACTATATAGTGTTAAGAAAGTGGGAACACAGCAGTGTGGCAAATGCAAAGCATGTCAGTTTGTTACTTCTAGTTTTGCATATATTAATAGGATTCCTTTTGAGATCAATAACAATTTTAATTGTAATTCGGAGAATGTAATTTATGCACTTTGTTGCCCCTGTAGAAAATTTTATATAGGGGAAATGAAAAGAGCTTTTAAGACAAGACTTCTAGAACATGTGAATGATATTAAAAATAAGAAAGAAGAAAGTCCTGTTGCTATGCATTTTTTGAATTTCTACAATGGTGATAGCAAAGGGCTGAAAGGATGTGTTTTAGAACAAGTCAAATATTATAATCATGAAAATACAAGCATTAAACAACGTTTGCAATATAAAGAAGCTGTGTATATTTTAAAATTTAAAACACTACACCCATTTGGTTTAAACGAAGATTTCAATTGGAAGATGCTGTTAAATTGAATGCAATTACATAATCTAATTTTAATTGATTGTTTAATTGAATTTATTGACAAAGCATTTTAGTATATATATATATATATATATATATATATATATAGATAGAGTGGTTTGTGTTATTTGTACTCCTTGAAGGCTGTGGCCGAGACGTCAGAGAGTTTTAATAAACTACATTACTACATTAGTAAACGACGACCAGAGGGCAATGTACCTTTTTTACCCCTGCCAATAAGGAAACCATCCTTTACGAAAGGAAGAAGAAACAGCTGGGAAACCAGGAAAAGAAAGTTATCCGGCGAAATGAATGCGTACCAACCGAGAAGACAGAAACAATAAGAACACTTTATTTTAATATGTCTAGGTACGTTTTAAATGCTCATGACATTGCACTGTTGAATAATGGTTTGTCTTTTATTCCCTCACGAGGGAGTAAATTGTCTGACCTTCTGATTGATTTACGCATGTTTGCCCGCTCAGTTACTTTAAAATTGCACTTTTCTAAAGCGAAGAATTTAACTCCAGACATTTCTGTTCTCTCTTACAAAAAGAAAAGTTCTTTTATACCAGCTATGCCACCTCATGTAGATTCTTTTATTAAATTATGTGAACTTGATTTATATCAATACTTTTATAATGGAAAAAAGAAATGTGCTTATTTTAACATGTCCAGTGATACTATAAGGTCACTAAATAATTTTTGTTCAGATCACTCCTTGACTTTCAGGCCAGTAGACAAAGGGGGAGGCTTAGCCATATTTGATACGATTGACTACAATGTTTTGATGAATGATATGCTCAATGCTGATGCTACTTATTTGTTAATTAATTAAGTTAAGTTGAATCAAATAATCAAAACTGTTAATGAAGATCTTCATGACATGCTTATGTGCTGCCAAATACCTTATAGCCTATATGATTTTTTCTGTATAGGTTCTCCTGTAGTCCCTATCATTAAAGGGCTACCAAAAATGCATAAAGAGGTGAAACCACCACCAATGCGCCCAATAGTTTCTGGAGCTAGATGGGTCACTGAGAATGTATCAGTATACTTGGAAAAAACTTTAAGGCCTTTAGTGGACGTCATTACAACTATACTTAAAGACACATATCAGCTTCTAGATTATCTACATTTATTAGACACTACCTTTATACAAGACAAACACATGCTTATTACTATGGACGTACAGAGTCTTTTTACCTCAATTCCCAACGAAGAAGGGATTGAAGCAATACGTGATTTGTTACAACGTACTCCCACAATGAGTGGGAATACCACCATTCTAGTATGTCAATTACTGGAATTGGTTCTCAGTAACAACGTGTTTGCATTTGGGGGTGATCTATACCTACAAACCTGTGGTGTTGCCATGGGAACCCCCTGTGCAAACACGTATGCAAATTTAGTTGTATATAATTGGGAATTGAACTATGTCTTTGAGCATACCTTGTTTAAAAAAGTTTTAGTCTATAGGCGTTTTGTGGATGACATTTTAATCGTGTGGGATGGTACATTAGAAGAATTCTTCACTTTTAAAACATATTTAGAATCTACGACTACTTTTCTTAGGTTTTCTGTTGAAACTTCATTTTCATCAGTGAACTTTTTGGATGTTAGTTTAAATATTAGGAATGGGAGGTTAGTATCCACTTTATATAAGAAGAAATGTTGGAGGAATGCAATTTTGAAATATGATAGTATGCATCCGCGACATACTTTTAAAGGGATACTGAGTAGTCAATTTACTAGATTAAAAAGAATATGCACTGACATGGAAGATCTAAAAAGAGAAGCGGATAATATGGTGGAAATGTTCTTAGAAAGAGGTTATGATTATGGTTTAATAATGGAAGTCAGAACAAGAATTTTATCTCAAGAGGATCCAGACTCTGATAATATGAGTAATAATTATTCTCCACATGGTTATAGAAGAGATGTGTATAACTACAGGGAGAAAGTATCGTTCATTACTACCTATACTAATGATTTTCAATATATACGGAAAATACTATCCAATAATTGGAAAGTGTTATTAACTGATGAATCCACGTTAAAGTTAGTTGGTACCACTCCCCATATAGTTTATAGAAGCAATTCTAATTTGAAATCTTTACTGTGCGACAGGCCAGTCTTGACTAAAAATGTAGCACAAGAGTACAATAGTACCCTTGGAACACATCCCTGTGGACACTGCAATTATTGCAATTATATTACTAAACAGCAAGATTTCGTACACCCAGAGTTTAACTATGTGTTTAAACCAAGATTTAGGGCTACTTGTGATACCTCTGGTCTTATTTATCTGGCTACCTGTGAGTGTTGTTCTGCATACTATATAGGCCTCACTAAAAGAAAGTTGAGAAATAGAATATACAACCACCAGTATGACATTAAAAAGAAAAATGAATTAAATGCCTTGGCCAAACACATCATTTCTAATCCAACACATGCTTTTGTATTTAGAGTACTACAAACTGTAGGTGCTAATGTTAGAGGTGGTGACTATATGAATTTACTTGAACTGAATGAACTGAAATGGATTTTTAGACTAAGAGGCCACCACCACCCAGGCCTGAATAATTACATTACGATAAAATCTTTTCTTAACAATCGAAGATGATTTTATATTTTTGATGTCTTTATACTTAGCCTAATACATGACTATTTATTCATTCTCATTTGTTTTTCAGTTCATTTTAGTCTATTCTATTTTCTATTTCTTATTTGTTAGCCCACCAGAAACATCTCTAAATACACTCTACATTGGCCAGAGTGCTATGACTAATTCTTAAACATGTGTTTTGAGCTGTTTTTAGATTGCATAATCTTTTGTTCTAAACTCCTATGGGTTATGAATTATAAGCTTTTTACCCATATTTATTCTTCTACTCAAGTCTATACAGTACTATATTTAACATATTACTTCCACTATTTTCACTTTTAACTTAAATGTGTTTTTAGAGAATTGATATATTAAAATATTTATTTATTTGTTTATTGTATTTATTAAGTATTATAGTTGATGTTTATTTGTTTACATATTTTTTAATTAACTCAAGTATGATGTTGGTTTATATACATATATATTGCTGCATACATTTAATTGAGTTTATGCTTATGCGGTTTTATCAGCAATTTTTAAATGATGAATATTGAATTTCATGAATTTTTTATATCAAATATATTTTTATAAATTCATTTAATATATATAATACACCTTAATAAGTGATTTCCACGCGATGTAAGTCGTCCTAAGAGAGATTTGTATGATGAGATGAAAGCATATTATAATATACATAACGCTACTTTAGCGTTCAAGCAATGCTTCACAGTATTACGTTTAGAAGAAATTATGTGTTCTTAAGAATGAATTAGATAACTTTAAAGTATTTGATTATTTGTATTTGTATGACTTGCTATAATATAGGGCATCCAGCACTTCAGCCCTAGCTGTCAGCTGTTTTGAGGCTTTCAAAAAACCTCCTTCCAAAAGTTAAGGATGCTTTTAATTGAATTATTAGTTTAATTGATTAATTAACTTTAAGCATTGAGATGTGCCTCCCTATAAATATGCTGCCTGTTTTCATGTAGTATTGTCTGAAGAAGCGTATCATAGCATCTGTGAAAGCTCACTGTTTGTTCTTTTATGCCTGAATAAATTATTTCTTGTACGTGGAGAGTCAGAGGTTTTTGTTCTACATTTTCCCATTTGGTTTAAACGAAGATTTCAATTGGAAGATGCTGTTAAATTGAATGTAATTACATAATCTAATTTTAATTGATTGTTTAATTGAATTTATTGACAAAGCATTTTAGTATATATATATATATATATATATATATATATATATATATATATATAGATAGAGTGGTTTGTGTTATTTGTACTCCTTGAAGGCTGTGGCCGAGACGTCAGAGAGTTTTAATAAACTACATTTTGGTGGATCCTTCCTTCTTGTTGGTTGTTGTGTTCTTAGGCCTAAGACTCATGGCTCACTTAGGCAGGAGGACTAAATAACTCCATACAGAGTTAGGAAATCTTATAACTTACAACAAACACCACAATAACACTATAATATACCATCTCATTAAAAAGAAAAGAAAATGCAGTACTTATCCAACCAAAAGATTTGTATAGCTAGACTCTTGAGATTGGGAGCACCATTATTCTACTATCCAGGCTGCAGCAAATGAGATCTAGAGAGATGCAGAAGCAGAGTGCATTAGGACAGTAAGGGAAGGAGTTTGAGCTTAGAAGGGCTGCTTATGCCCAGATAACTGATGCTTGCAGCAATCACTCTTAACACTAAAGTGGTCAGACTGGCACATGCAAGATTGTGCAGTTGTGTAAGTAAATTTACCATGACAACAGATATTCTACTAGATCACTGTTACAGTAGCCTAAGTTGTTTGGGTCCTACCCCAGTGACTGACCAGCTTTCAAAGATTAAGGGCACTTTCAATGTCGTCTAACTGTCAGGAACTCAAGGGGAGTTCCATTACAAAGACAGTTTGTGTGGAAAATCAGTCACAGCTTATTTGCCTACAAAAGGAAGGCAAGAGCCCTGAAGGGACAATGCAAGGAAACAAACCCAATAGTAAACTATATACATGAGTGTCTATACAACCATGCCCTGCCAATGCAAAAGGAAGCATCCAAAATAAGGGGGCTGCAGGGAGGGGGGGATCTACTGCAACAGTGATTTATTTAAGCATCTGCTGTTATGGTAAGTTTACTTATTATGTTCAGCATTTAGATTACTGAAGAAATACTCTAAGCTAACTTTAGAAACTAAGAAGGGAAGAGGAAAAATAAACTAAGAATTCAGAAGCCCCTGGAGAATGGTCCAAGCAAAGCCTATCTGGACCTGGAAAAAGAATCAAGTATGTAGTGTGTTATAAAAGTATACACAGAGGACCAAGTTTCTGCCCCAAGAATACTTCTAGAGTCCACACCTTTCAAGAAAAACACCAAAGAAACCAAAGTCCTTGTGGAATGGGCCCAAAGTCTGCCTGTAAGTGGTTTAACAAAAGGCAACAGCACAAGAAAAACATCTGGAAATTGTCTGGTTTAACACAAGATGTCCTTTCCTCTTACCTTCATAAGAGACAAACAGTTGATCAACTTTCCTGAAGGCTTGAATTTTGTCCAGGTTATCTCAGCAAATAACCTGGACATTTAACCGGGGTACAAAAGCGAAAACCTTCCACAGAGTCATGTGTCCAACATATTACCTAAGCCCATGGGTGTAAGGATACATAAGTTGAAGTACAAGCGTAAATCCTGAGACTATCTCCAAGCCAGTAAGCCTGAAGAGGTCTGAGAGACAAAATAAACTGATTAGCTAAGACGAAAAAGGCAGAAAGACAATGATCCCTCTCAGTCCATAAGGAGAAAAGGAAGGAAGAAGCATAGAAGGGAAAATTAGGAAGTGAAAGAATACTATAACAGTGATCAGTATGACATCTATTATTATGGTAAGTTCTTACACAGCTATACAATGCCTCTCCTTAGATCACTGTTGCAGTATTCCAAACTGTTGGGTAATTCCCAAAGCTTAAGAGGTATGAAGGTTAGACAGAAGGGAGATAAAATTGTCAAGTAATGTGGAAAGGACTGGTCTGGTGATGGTGGCTCTGGACTTAGAGAAGACATTCATTCTATAGTGTTTGGTGAAGGTATGTACAGAAGACCAAGTAACTGTTTCTAAAATTGTTCTAGCATCAATCCCCCAGTAAAAGGCTCCAGATGAGACCATTGCTCTGGTATAGTGAGCCTTGCTGGAAAGGGTAAGAATTTATCATGATGAGTGTAACAAAAGGAAACAGATTTAGAAATCTAGTCAGCAATAGTTTGCTTTAAAACTGGGTCTCCTAGTTTGGAATCTTGGAAAGAAAAACAAGTGGTCAGAGTTGCGAATATCCTTAATCTTATCCAGGGAAAATCTGTGTACATGCAGACAATGTAGAATAATTTCTCCCTTCGTTAGTCGATTAAAGAAGAAAATGGGAAGATTTTTGCCCTGATTTAGACAGTTCATTTTATACTTTTGGCATGAAAGAGGGACTTGCCCTTAAAGACACTCACTCCTTATCAGCTACTTTAGAGCTCTTAACAAAGGGTGTCCAATCCTGCTGAGTAATATTAATATTAACACAAATGGTAGTTTGACCAAGATCAAGGCTATTAGGAGCAGCCCACACAGTGTCACTAAATAAATATGCAAGTACTCTCAAAACTTAAATGTCTGTACACAGATCAGCTACAATGAAAGCTTTAAATATATTTAATCATAAATAATAAAAGAACAAGACACTACTAAACATATATTCACAGTGACATCAGAGTTCAATACTATAGGAAATATTTAAAACAACACTGTAGGACAGTCTTAAATAAATAAAGAAAAATATCCAAACTAAGCTTCACTATATTTCTGACTGTATCTAAGAGAAGTACTATTCCTAGAAACTTACTTCATTAGAGCAAGGCAGATGTTGTCGTGAATGGCTCTTCTAGTTGTTGTCACGTCCAAGACAGAATACAGATTGCTCTGACTTTCTAAGAGACTTCTCAAATTAATATCTACAATATTACTGCTGGGCTAACTTGCAGAATGACATAATTTCTTGTCATCTGACTTTTAGTTCCCAGGTGAAACCCCCTGGAAGATGTCAGTATTTAGCATCTACCTGTAAAAATACATAGACCTTAGATTTTTGGCAGATGCTGGAAGTCGTAAAACACTTGCATTCCTTCATGCTTTCAGAGATAGTAATTAGTTCACTCTGAAGACAATACAGAAAGCTTCTCCACACAGACTTTGCGTCTCTAGCTGCACTGAAAACCAACAGATGCTATCTTTGATGGCCCAGCCATAAAGTAATTTAATTTCAGTTACTTTTCTGAAGTTAACCTCCTGTATTCCAGTTTCCACTGTTAAAATATATACATTTAAACAGTTAGAATAGTGCATGTACATTTCTGTTCTCTTCCAGTAGGGCACACTGTACTTACATTTTAAGCACAATCACTTTATAAAATACCTTTTCAACACACATATCTGTAGAAACCAGTTTGATATACACATGACATGTAGTTCTAATATAGTTGTAACACAAGCATCTTATATAAATCATGTTGATATTCACAAATGACATATAATTATTTACAAAATTCCAGATAGCTGTGCTAGCAGTATCTCAGTCACAGTATCATTTTTGTTTACTGTTACAGTCATAATTAAAATGTTGTGACAAATGAAGATTTTATAAAAGCATCTTTTAACTGAATTTGAATCCTTAATCAGCTGTGTTCTTTATCTGAACTGACTGCACTTACACCTTGTGCCACAAAGATAGGTATGTAATAGGTGGAATTTATCTCAGTCCTGCCCAGAGGGCTGAGGAAAGTGCACCATTGCCTGCAGTGATTGTGCCACATAAGGCAGCCTAAACTAAATTTTTCACTATTTTCGTTAGGTAGTGAACTATGTTTCCATGCTGCCAAGTGGAGAGCAAATGCAATTTAAAATTACTAAAAAATTAAAAAAATGACATATTGTAAATAATTGTAACATAATCTCTAAACAGGATTCGAACAATACTTCATGTGCCTTCGTTTTCTCAATTCACTTCGGTTATATGTCCTATGGACTAGGCTTGTAAAGCCTCCAAGGCCATTAGCCTAGTACACACCTGTGAACCTATGAACCTATACTTTGAGCCATAGAATGGGACATCTGTCAGGTGCTTTCTCTGCAGTAAGTACCATTCATGGTTTGAATGGCTGTGCAACAACACCAAGCATATCTGCTCTATATAAAGCAGCCTAAACTAAATGTTTCCTTTTTTCCTTAGTAAACCATGTTTGGGTTGTGAATTTGAGATAAAATGAAAAAGGCATTTGAAAAAAGAAATATATGATAGAGAAAAAAGATGACAGTCAATTAAATACAATCAATGGGTATATGTAACAATGACCAGAGCTAGAAATGCATTCAAGTGACACATACACCCTTCTCACCTGTTATTGCAATACCAGAAATGTACTTCATGGAACACATAGGATCATAAGATCATAGGAAGTTATTAGGCTATTGGCCTTGAGGTCCTTATAAGCCTAGCCAAGAGTTTAGCCCATGTTTAGCCAAGTCAGAACCCAATGCCCCAGTCCAGAAGAGACATGGGTGGAATCCCAGGGGCGTATTTTCTGTTTCCCATCCAGTTATCCCAGTTGCACTTATT
Source organism: Protopterus annectens (assembly GCF_019279795.1). Classification (NCBI taxonomy): domain Eukaryota; kingdom Metazoa; phylum Chordata; order Ceratodontiformes; family Protopteridae; genus Protopterus; species Protopterus annectens. Next base: position 1,230,782,384 of record NC_056726.1, on the reverse strand, counting down.
ATCAGACTTGTAATTAATGACAAATAATGTGAAAGTGGACAGACAAAAGCTCACGTTAACAATAGTGAAAAAAAAACAAACTTTTTAAACAACACAATGGTACCAAAAATGTGATTAAATATATATTCAGACCACCCCCTGTAAAATGATCAGTTAAGTGGATTCAAACCATGCATCAGCTATCTTTTTTTTTCTCTAAGCTTACTGCACTTACACTTTGGGCCACAGAGAAAGTTAACTGACAGACACATTTTCTTCAATGAGTACCATCTAGAATGCTGACAGCCACTCAATGCCACTGGGTTGGTTTGTGCTATATAAAGCAGCCTAAACTAAATTTTTTCACATTTTTTTAAGCTGTGAAAGTTAATTTCAAAAGGAAACAGATTTAGAAATCTAGTCAGCAATAGTTTGCTTTAAAACTGGGTCTCCTAGTTTGGAATCTTGGAAAGAAAAACAAGTGGTCAGAGTTGCGAATATCCTTAATCTTATCCAGGGAAAATCTGTGTACATGCAGACAATGTAGAATAATTTCTCCCTTCGTTAGTCGATTAAAGAAGAAAATGGGAAGATTTTTGCCCTGATTTAAACAGTTCATTTTATACTTTTGGCATGAAAGAGGGACTTGCCCTTAAAGACACTCACTCCTTATCAGCTACTTTAGAGCTCTTAACAAAGGGTGTCCAATCCTGCTGAGTAATATTAATATTAACACAAATGGTAGTTTGACCAAGATCAAGGCTATTAGGAGCAGCCCACACAGTGTCACTAAATAAATATGCAAGTACTCTCAAAACTTAAATGTCTGTACACAGATCAGCTACAATGAAAGCTTTAAATATATTTAATCATAAATAATAAAAGAACAAGACACTACTAAACATATATTCACAGTGACATCAGAGTTCAATACTATAGGAAATATTTAAAACAACACTGTAGGACAGTCTTAAATAAATAAAGAAAAATATCCAAACTAAGCTTCACTATATTTCTGACTGTATCTAAGAGAAGTACTATTCCCTAGAAACTTACTTCATTAGAGCAAGGCAGATGTTGTCGTGAATGGCTCTTCTAGTTGTTGTCACGTCCAAGACAGAATACAGATTGCTCTGACTTTCTAAGAGACTTCTCAAATTAATATCTACAATATTACTGCTGGGCTAACTTGCAGAATGACATAATTTCTTGTCATCTGACTTTTAGTTCCCAGGTGAAACCCCCTGGAAGATGTCAGTATTTAGCATCTACCTGTAAAAATACATAGACCTTAGATTTTTGGCAGATGCTGGAAGTCGTAAAACACTTGCATTCCTTCATGCTTTCAGAGATAGTAATTAGTTCACTCTGAAGACAATACAGAAAGCTTCTCCACACAGACTTTGCGTCTCTAGCTGCACTGAAAACCAACAGATGCTATCTTTGATGGCCCAGCCATAAAGTAATTTAATTTCAGTTACTTTTCTGAAGTTAACCTCCTGTATTCCAGTTTCCACTGTTAAAATATATACATTTAAACAGTTAGAATAGTGCATGTACATTTCTGTTCTCTTCCAGTAGGGCACACTGTACTTACATTTTAAGCACAATCACTTTATAAAATACCTTTTCAACACACATATCTGTAGAAACCAGTTTGATATACACATGACATGTAGTTCTAATATAGTTGTAACACAAGCATCTTATATAAATCATGTTGATATTCACAAATGACATATAATTATTTACAAAATTCCAGATAGCTGTGCTAGCAGTATCTCAGTCACAGTATCATTTTTGTTTACTGTTACAGTCATAATTAAAATGTTGTGACAAATGAAGATTTTATAAAAGCATCTTTTAACTGAATTTGAATCCTTAATCAGCTGTGTTCTTTATCTGAACTGACTGCACTTACACCTTGTGCCACAAAGATAGGTATGTAATAGGTGGAATTTATCTCAGTCCTGCCCAGAGGGCTGAGGAAAGTGCACCATTGCCTGCAGTGATTGTGCCACATAAGGCAGCCTAAACTAAATTTTTCACTATTTTCGTTAGGTAGTGAACTATGTTTCCATGCTGCCAAGTGGAGAGCAAATGCAATTTAAAATTACTAAAAAATTAAAAAAATGACATATTGTAAATAATTGTAACATAATCTCTAAACAGGATTCGAACAATACTTCATGTGCCTTCGTTTTCTCAATTCACTTCGGTTATATGTCCTATGGACTAGGCTTGTAAAGCCTCCAAGGCCATTAGCCTAGTACACACCTGTGAACCTATGAACCTATACTTTGAGCCATAGAATGGGACATCTGTCAGGTGCTTTCTCTGCAGTAAGTACCATTCATGGTTTGAATGGCTGTGCAACAACACCAAGCATATCTGCTCTATATAAAGCAGCCTAAACTAAATGTTTCCTTTTTCCTTAGTAAACCATGTTTGGGTTGTGAATTTGAGATAAAATGAAAAAGGCATTTGAAAAAAGAAATATATGATAGAGAAAAAAGATGACAGTCAATTAAATACAATCAATGGGTATATGTAACAATGACCAGAGCTAGAAATGCATTCAAGTGACACATACACCCGTCTCACCTGTTATTGCAATACCAGAAATGTACTTCATGGAACACATAGGATCATAAGATCATAGGAAGTTATTAGGCTATTGGCCTTGAGGTCCTTATAAGCCTAGCCAAGAGTTTAGCCCATGTTTAGCCAAGTCAGAACCCAATGCCCCAGTCCAGAAGAGACATGGGTGGAATCCCAGGGGCGTATTTTCTGTTTCCCATCCAGTTATCCCAGTTGCACTTATTATCAGACTTGTAATTAATGACAAATAATGTGAAAGTGGACAGACAAAAGCTCACGTTAACAATAGTGAAAAAAAAACAAACTTTTTAAACAACACAATGGTACCAAAAATGTGATTAAATATATATTCAGACCACCCCCTGTAAAATGATCAGTTAAGTGGATTCAAACCATGCATCAGCTATCTTTTTTTTTCTCTAAGCTTACTGCACTTACACTTTGGGCCACAGAGAAAGTTAACTGACAGACACATTTTCTTCAATGAGTACCATCTAGAATGCTGACAGCCACTCAATGCCACTGGGTTGGTTTGTGCTATATAAAGCAGCCTAAACTAAATTTTTTCACATTTTTTTAAGCTGTGAAAGTTAATTTCGCACTACCCAGTGGCAAGCAACTGTAGAAGACAATACTTATCAGAAGCATTCAAACAACTTTTTTGGAATAACAGCTTGAAGACACATGAAATGAATCACAGTGTACATCTGGCAATAGGCAGAGCTACTACTGCATTACTAGCTCAATACATTTACAGATTATGCCAGAGAGAGAAGAGTGCAGCAGCCTGGATTTCATCGCTAATTACTGTCCAGACTGCTGAGGGAAGCATAAGAATGCCAGTCTTCCTTGCATTATTAATGCCAGTCCAAATAAAAATGCCAGTTGTTACCTCGGGCAGCGAAATGCTGTTCACTGCTATCGTTGAAATACTTTAAATTTAAGTTTTACAAGTTTAAGCAACTTTGTTATCCTGCAACAGGAACCTGTATGGATTTGAACACTCAAACTAGGGTAGTGAAATTAATCATTTAAGAGTATTTCCCATAACTGCCACAGACAAAGACATATATTTGCAAGGAGAAAAAGTATTTAGATGTGCTGATAATATGACATTGTATCAAGTCACAATGAAAGTGGAACAGAAACAAGTTATGAAAGTGTCCTTTTTCATTTCACAGTAAATGTCTAGGTGATTGGGATATTGAAAATAGGATACCAATGTCTTCACACAATATTAAATAAAATTTGCAAACACTGCAGGTGTATTCCTTTCTTTCTTTCTTTATGGTGCTTCATTCCCTTAGCTGCGCTTTCTTAATAGCAACTCTATCTTTGTTTTATTGCATATGCAGTGCATGGAGCATGCTGATTTTGCTCTGATATTTAGAAAAAGACAAATCAGTTAAGCTACAGAGTGGAGCGAGACATAACCTTAATTGTTAAGCACCCCTACTTGTATTGTTAAGGTCAAGTCTAGCACTCAGCAGTAAAATCTGCCAGTACTATCCAGTAAATAACAATGGCAGAAGAGAACGTTATGTCTTACGATAACTTTGCATCTGTGTTGTCCATCTTTATTCCTCCTCACGACAGGGTCTCATATCCGATCCTTGGATCCAGCTTGGCCACATCTTCCAGACTTGGATCTGACCCTCAAGCTCCTCCCTTTAACCCAACATGCACTACACCCACCCAATTACCTTAGATCAAGTTTGCTGATTCACCATCCATCAAAAAATAAACAGGACAGAATAGGAGGAAAGGCAACTGCGGCTCAGACATGGGACATGGGTGTTCCACCATCTTCCATAGATCCTCCAGAAGAATAAGGCAAGGAGATGGCTGGGTGGGAAAAGTAAGGAGGAATGAAGATGGACAACACAGGTGCCAAGTTATGGTAAGACATAACTTTGTAATCTGATGTTGTCATCTTCATTCCCCCTCATAATAGGGTCATAGTCCCCAGCTATGTGATTCCTGGGTGGCCTTTATGGAAAGATATGCCGAAGCACCATCAAGCCAAAGGAAGCCCTGCCCCTAAACATGATATCCAATTTGTAGTGCACAACAAAGGTGTGATTGTTTGACCAGGTGACTGCCGTACAAATATCATCAATGGAAAATCTGGAAGAGAAGGCAGAAGTAGTAGTCATAGATCTAGTTGAATGTGCTCTTGGATGTTGAGGCAGTTCCAAGCCTCTCTGGGAATAAATAACAGTGATACAGTCAGGGAATCATTTTGTCAGTGTGATTTTAGATACCACTCAATCTAGTTTGTTTGTAGAGAAAGCTATAAATAATTGGTCTGACTTCCTATGTTGCTTTGTTCTGTGCAGATAAAAATGTAGTTGTCTATGAACATCAAGGAGATGTAGAATATACTCTCCTTTGTTGGAACATTTTAGAGATAATACTGGTAACTGAATAGCTTGGTTAATATTGTTTTCCATGGCTACTTTAGGCATAAAAGAGGGATTGATATGCAGAGGAAACCCTGTCTTTATGAAAAAATATGTATGGAGGTTTGGAAGATAACGCCTGTAGTTCAGGAAATTCTCTTTGGTGAACTAATAGCTACTAAAAGGATTGTCTTCCATGACAAAAACTTAAAGTTACAAGTAGCTGCTGGCTTGAATGGTCCTTGAATTATACGTTGCAGTACAACAGTGAGGTCCCACAGTGTGGAAGGATCTTTAGTGTATACCACAGAAAAAAGAATTCAGCAATCAATACTATGCAGCCAGTGACCACACAAAGCAGTAGATAAAACTATTCATTCTCTCTGATGTCTAGGCACAATTGCCTTCAAGCAGTATCAGGATCTTTAGCTTGTGGTCTCAGCAAGAACATCTCCTTCATAAATGCTTTGCATAATCTAAAGGCAGACAAGGATCAAGATTGGCTACTTGCATGAAAATTGGAAATTGCTGCTAGTTAAAGTTTGATGGTAGAAAAACTTGCCATTTCTTTAAATAGGGTACTAAGGAAAAAAATAAAATGTCTGATCTGAGACAGGCGCAGAAAAGGGATCAATATTTCTACTTTCAGCCCAAACAACAGACCTTTTCCATTTCCTGCTGTAGACCTTCTTAGTGGACACTTTTTGAGAGGCTAGAATGATGTTACGAACTGGGGAGGCAAACCTGGACTGTCTTACTATACTTGGAATTGAAGAAACCATGTTGTCAGTTTGAGGGCCTGAAGACTGGGATGCTGCCATCCTGACAGTGAGAGAGGAGACCCTGTCTCAGCTCCTGTATCCATGGAGGATATTTTAGATGAGATCAAAGGAAGGGGAAACCAAATCTGTTGAGGCCAGAAGGGGGAAATGAGGATGACTGAGTTCTGCAGAGTGCCTGCCTTCTGAAGAAATGTAAGGATAAGCAGACGAGGGAGGATAAGCATACAGGAGACCCAGGAGCCAATGGTGCACCAGAACATCCTTCAAGAACACCTCCGGAGTGGGGATTAGAATGAAGAGCTTGTTGTATTTGTTGTTGAGGGGAGAAGCAAACAGGTCTCAGCAAGGTTGACCTCAATGATTGAAGATCATATTTGCCACAGACTGCTTGATGGACCACTCATACGGAAACAGGATAGATCTGTTGACTCTGTCCACCAGCTCAGTGGTTTTCCCAGAATGTACATTTCAACCAGAAGGGGGTCTGGAGATATCACCCATTCCCACACCCTCATGGCCTTCCTGCACAGTTGGTATGAAAGGGTTCCTCCTTGCTTGTTGATGTACCAGACTACAGATGTGTTGTTGGTGTGAATAGCAATAGTCCCTAGAGGGAGAGTGTTCTAAAAAAGTTTGCAACATTGGGAAAACTGTTCTCATCTCGAGGACATTAATATACATTCTGGTCTCCCGAAGGGGACCACGTGCTTTGGACCATCTTTCCCTTGTTTTGCCTCCCCTACCCCCCCTGGGAAGCTTCCATGTTCACTGTTGCTGTTGGGGGGATCCAAAATGGTCTGTCTAATGAAAGGTTGTCTGAATCCACCAACGGATATGACGTTTGCAGAGTGATATTATTCTGATTGGAAAGGATAGAGTTTGGTGGAGTACAGACCATTGTACTGCTAATGTCCATTAAAGAATTTGCATGGCAAACCTTGCTAGAGGAATTAACAAAAAATCACTGCTGACATGGACCCTGGGGCTTGAAAAATAGCTGTACGGGGGGGGGGGGGCACTGGTGGGATAATAGCTCCTGAACCTGATTCCTCAGTGTTGTTATGTGATGTAGATGAAGAGAAGCTATTTGATCCCTCATGTTCAACTGTGTTCCTATGAACTCTAGGTTTTACACCAGAGTCAGATTGAACTTGTTTATATTTATGGTGATGCCCAGGGAGTGTGAGAGTTGAATCAGATAATATCTGGCTTGGAGAATTTGATGCCTAGTGGAAGCAGTAAGGATCCAATTGCCTAAGTATGGAAACACCTGGAATCCTTTGAGTCTCAACCCGGGGGGCTGTGGTGAACCCAAAGGACAGTGTCTGAAATGAAAATGATTGGTTCCCAGCCAAAAGCACAGGTATCTCCTGGACTGTCTGTCTATTTTGATGTGATAGTATGGATCCTTGACATCTACTGAGCACATCCAATCATCCTTGCATAATAGGGTCAGAATGGACTGAACCTTAACCATTTGGAACTCTGACTTCTTTACATAAAGATTCAACTTGCTTAGATGCAGTATGGGTCTTAGGTCCCCTGTCTTCTTTGGCATCAAAAGGAAGTGTGAGTAAGTTCCAAATCCTCTTTGTTTGGACGGGACCTCTTGGATGAGTCTTTTTTGCAACAATTTATGAATTTCTTGTACTGCCTGCTCCCTCTGACTGGGTGGCACATCAAGGATGTTTTGCTGGAGTTTGGAGGGGGGAGGAAAAAGGGAATGTAGTATCCCCTGGATATTATATTTAGCACCCAGGAATTTTGTGTCAAGTGTGTCCAGACTTCTGAGTGCAAAGCAAGTCGACCCCAACAGCCTCCAGAGATGAACAATCAGGCAGCACTTCAGGAGTGCTGATAGGGCTTGGTGATGCCAATCACTGCTACCAATATCTGATGGCCACAATATGTGACATCCCCGTACTGGGCCAGTAATAAAGGAGCATGAATCCTCACCACTTACAACAGAGAGGTATATGCACTTGGAATACAAATGGTTGCACTCAGTATTTCCAGATGCAGACCTCTTTCCATCAAGAACAATTTCCCTTAAGAGCATATAGGGAGCACACTCAGCCTGGGATCTGGATGTCTCCCTCCAGGTCCTCAATAAGACTCCTTACTGGTAAGGCTGTAGGGTTATGTCCTTAGCCAAGTGTCCAAGCCAAGACATCTAGCACCCTTTCTGCGAACCCAGTGCTTCATGTCCCTGCCCCAAGTAGCTCACACGCGCAAACACACACACACACACACACACACACACACACACACACACACACACACACACACACACACACACACACACCTGGGAAAGGCTGGCACAGATTACCCACTTTACCAGCTTTGCCCAAACTATAAGGTAGATTCACTGCCACCACTCAGTTATTATAAGGCTCCTACTAAGGGGTACCCAATTATACAGTGCAATATTAATACTAATACAAATGGTAGTAGTTGACCAAGACACCTAGGCCTTCTGGAGTGGCCCACTCAGTGTCACCAAATAAATATAACTACTCACAAAGGTTAGATACTTTCTACAAAGACCAGCCACAATAAAAGATCTAAATATATTCAATAATAAAGAATAAAAGAACATGAAAATATTGAATATATATTTACAGTAAAGCACAGAGTTCAGATCACAGAAATTACTGAAAAGAACATTGATAGACAGACTTAGACAAATAAAGAAAAACAATATCTAAACTAAGTATCACTATATTCCTGACTAATCTAAAAGAATTACTGTTCTCTAGTTAAGTTACTTACTACCACAAAGCAAGATGCTGTGGGTGAGGGTCTTTCTAGTCAGGTTCCCAAAAACAGAATACTTAATACTCTGAGACTTGTTTTTTTAATATCTAAAATATAATTTCCAACATGGATGACAGAATGACCTCATATGGTCACCTGACTCTAGGTTCTCACAGTATTTCCCTTTGAAACTGAGACAGGAATTTAGCATAGAGGGCTACAATGCACATCTAAATGTTTATGGTAGTGCCTGGGGATTCACCTCTTTTTACTGAGCTAACAAACCAAGGATTTTTTTCCAGATCTAGCTTCTCTGGTCCTATTCAGTACTGTGGAGTCCCATTTTAATCATTTAACAGCTCATTTACATTTCCCTTATTTTTCTTAAAGTAAGCTAGCTGGTACATTTAATTCAGTTGCAACAATACATGTATATTTCTTTTCATTCTAGTAGGGTGCACTGTTGATACATTTTAACACAAGCAAACCTCACAAATACATTTTCAGCACAAACATCAGTACAAGTTCATTTGATATGCAAATGACATACAGTTCTAATACATTTGTAGCACAATCATCTTGTATAAATCAATTTGATATTGAAAGGACAAATCATTCTTTACAAAACTCCAGTTGGCAATGCTGGCACTTGCGTATATCATCACAGGTTTGTCAGAGAACGTATCTCTGAAGCTCTGGTTTTGTGGCCTCCCTCTGCCTCTAGGGCAACATCTACCATTAAACCCTCCTCCTCTACCTGTGGAATAGTTAACCCTGCACGTGTCCTGGAAAGGCACTTGGGATTTACAGAACCACATTTTCTTACCTCCACACTGGTTAAAAGGACCTCTGAGGGATAGAAAATTGTATTCCTATGGCAGAAAGCATCTTCCTGTCCTTTTTGCTGTGGGTGAGTGTATCTAACAAATGGCCCAAATAGTGATGTGCCATCAAGAGGGCATTAACAAAGAATGCCTTAAAGTGTTCCAAAAAATCACATAGTCTCATCCAGGTATGTCTCCTTAAGGATAGTTCTGAACTGGCAGCTTCTGAGGTACCTTCTGCTGTATGGGAAATTTGCTACATTGTGGAATTAGCAATGGACAACAGTGTGTCCAGCTTGGGGAAAAGTTTATTATGTTCCTCTGCAGGCATGGACTCAGAGAGAGAGAGGCTGAAAGCTCCTTGATCAGGTCTTTCTGAAGTTGGGTAAAGTGAGCCAGATAATTTAACAACTGCAGTGAAAAAGGGGCTGAGGTATAAATGCGCTTTTCAAACCTGTCCAGCACTCTAGACTCCTTGTCAGACAGATGGACATTGGCAGTCTCCTCTGCCAATTCTTTTTTACTGGCCACCTCAACCATGATGGCATCAACTATGGGACCCTTACTGACCTTATCAGCCAGTGAGACCAAGAACCTGTCGGACCATTTAGGAATAGGCTTGATAATATCCAGCTTCTTCCATGCCAGGCAGGATACCAAATCAATGAGGTCATCCACTGGGAGGTCACCCAGGATGTAGATGGACCCACCCCAAAAGCCTCTAAAAACACTGATTCCTCAGAAGAAGTATGTTAGACAGATCACCCACCCTTCTGCATCAGGATCTCTAGAGTCATCAGGTGGGGATCAAGGGGATCCTTCTCCCTCATCAAAGTCAGTGTCTTTAGTTAGTGACTCCATCAGGGAGTCGATGTGCCTCCTTTTGCATGTCATCTTCTGGGGGACTTCCTCCGTGGGGTACTTGGGGGGGAGCAGTATCAGAAGAAGGGGATCCTTCCTGGGCAGGAAGATCTTGGAGAAGTCGGATCTGAAGTTTTTTTAGATTTTGATTTAGGCTCTAAGGGGTCTCTCAGGGAAGCAGAGAGAGACTTCTTCTTAGGCTCCTTGGAGGAGGAGGAGGAGGAGGGAAAAGCCATGGAGGGGGGTCAGAAACTCGGAAGCCGAAGAAAGAAGACCCCTCAAGATAAGCTTGTTGCACCTATCAGTGAGCGCACATGGATTAAAGGATACACAAATCTCACAATTTGCTTTAAGATAGTCAGTGTCTAAACAACAGACACACTCTTTGTGGGCATCTTGGTTGGGGATCTTATGGCCACAAGAAGTGTATCACTTGAAACCGGGAGATGGTTTGCCAGACATAACTGCTGTAGAAACAGACCTGGCCGAAGCCTGTCAAAAACAAGTAACACCACAACAACTGTTAGCACTAACTGTAACACTACTAAGCTATCGCACACTCATTTTAAGAAGAATCATACAAAAGTCAAAAGCACACAAGATTAGCTAATTATAAGAGAAACTATTTTAACAACCTCAGCTATAACAAGTATTTAAGCTACTGTAACTGTCAATAACACTATAAGAAAACCACATGCCAAAAACTCTATAAAATCCTAACACTAAAAACTTTTAAATTATGAAAACTAAAACATCCTAAACAAGCGAAAGACATGGGAGGATCACACTAAATAAATTCTAAATACTAAAGCCTGCAAAGACTGAAAAAGGATATAACTTGTCAGTAGACTGGATCTTCCTTCTGGCTTTGAACACGTCAAACAAGATCTGGGGTGCTTGGGTCGGTATAGTGTATTATGGGTAAAAGGGAGGAGCTCAACAGTTGGATCCAAGACTGGAAGATGTTGCCGGACTGGATCCGAGGATCGGATCTGTGACCCTATCTTGAGAAGATGTTGCCGAACTGGATCCGATGATCGGATCTGTGACCCTATCTTGAGGAGGAATGAAGAGGACAACATCAGATCAAAAGATTTGCTTCTGCCTGCTGTCTGTACAAATAAGGTGCCCTAAACTTTCTCTTAAAGGATGAAAGGTGGTTAGAATAACAGAATGTATGTTTGTTCATATTTTCTGAAATATATAGAGTCTGAAACTTAAATGTATGTCATTATTTAATGACTTCAGTCCTCAGAGAATTTTCTGAAAACCACAAATGTTATGAGCAACTGACCAAAAATATGAAACAATTATTTGGACATTCTGCAAAAATGTGGACAGTTAAGAGGCATGAAAGGTAAATGTAATTGTAACGGACTGTGTTACACTTCTGACAACGTCTGTTAAGTGTTTTATAGCAAAACACTTAGCATTTTTTTCATAACTAGGAGTACAAAGAGCACTTAAAGCTCCATGCACTACAAAGAATTATGATCGGGTCTCACTCAGCCTAACCGTTTATTATGTGCTCTCAGCATGGATGTCAAGAGTCACCTCTCGAGCTTTGCTCTCAAGGTAAATTTCTTGGCATCCATTTTATTAAAGACTGGATCCAGATAGTCCGATACTGAAAAAAAAACTTTCAGACAATTATCTATTTTCTATACTACTGTGTTTTCAAGGTTTGCTGCTATTTCTTACATAATGCTTTAGTTTAACATTAAAAGGTGGATTGCACTCGCCACTGAAAAGCATTTTTTTATTTTTTATCTCAACTGTATTTTCTTTATCGTTTTCATTTGGTACGGCCATGTTTGCATTACAGAACATATGCTACAGAATGCTGCATGACCTATTTTTTAGTTTGTATTTTATCTGATGTTTGCACAGTTATTGCAGATGAGTCTATTATAAATTTGTAGGAAGGTTTGGAATTTTTACATGTGTTAGCAGAAAAAGAAAACTGTGTTCTGTTTGTGGATTCCTACCTGACTGCCCTCCACAGCAGTAGAGTTGGCATTTATAATAGTTTTGTCTTACATTTTTACTGCTACATTTTTTATTGTTATTGCTAATGCAGTTAAACCCATGTTATCTGCATTACCGAACTGTCATAGATCATTGTTGATATTTGATTTAGAATTTTTTTTTGTGGGGGGGGGGGTGGCTGTCCTAACTTCTGTCTAGTCATAGGGGGCATTCATTTTTAAATTGTCATGTGCATGTTAGATGCATGTAGTCACACATATTTCAGTGCACAACCATCTTGTCTGTTTATTATATATGTAATTAAGTGTGTCTGCTTTCCGTTTCATCTCATGCAGGGATATGGCACCCAAGACGAAATCTGTATCCCAAAAGCCACCATCCACTAATGCAGAAAATGAGGTCATTATGTAGGCCTTTTGCCACCTTAGGGAGAGGTAGAGGTGACCAATCTGCCAAAGAGAGGATATCACAGCAGGTGGCTGATGACATTAATGCTATTGGAGGGCATGGGAGAACTTACTCCAAGGTACGAGACTGGACAAGTGATGTGATAATGTCTGTCCAGTGTAGGGCAGCTGAAATTGCGTAGCAACAGGTGGCTATGAGGCTGGTCCTGCTACCCAACCACTACTAACTGAAACAAAGGAAATCCTCTCCACTGTTAGAAATCCAGATAGCTTGGCAAAGGGGTTCCACACAATATCTAATGTTGGTGCAAAGGAGGATGACAGACTCAGAGTGTCACATGCAGACCTTCCTGGTATGAAAAAGCAAGTGTCATTATTATATCATTATATGCGTACATATCCATATATCTTCTATCTTTGCTCTCTCTCTCTATCTATCTATCTATCTATCTATCTATCTATCTATCTATATATATCAGAACATTTTTAATCTGCACTTTTGAAGGGGATTGTTCTGTTTTTCTTGTTTCATTTGCATTGTGATACTTAGCAGACTAATTTCCTTTCCATTTCTCACATACAGGCACTTCTGGATTGCAGGCCTCCAGCCAGCTGTACATGGTATGCACACATTTGGTTATTGTTATTACTGTATATTAGGTTATGAGAGCAAAGTTTGTGTTACTTTAGCAACTATTACAGTTTAACATACCCTTGTATAAGGAAATATGTGATCACATGTATTCTCTCTTTTTCTGTTTACTGCTTAAGAGTGGCATGAGGGACTCCTACCACCTGATGTTGAAGTATCGGTAGCCTTTGATGATGATGGCAATCAGGGTAGTGTGTTTACTCTAGTTGTACAGCTGTTTGCTTCTCCTGGTAGCATCGTGAGGGCATGGTGCCATACAGGAGGGATGTTAGGGGGTGCTTGGAGGAGGCCTGATGTCCATTCTCCTCCTGATATTGGTGTGTCATTTGGTGCCACCAGAAGTATATGTAGAGACATACCGGAGGCACAGGCAAGTACCCCCAGGGATTTGGAAGAGATAGTGTGACTACTAAACAACATATATTCTGACCCGATTGACTCCCTGAAGCACATGGGCAACTCCTTCGACAGGATGACTGACACACTGGATCAGGTATTATCTGTGATAGAATGTCTGTTGGGGAAGGGTGGGCATCCATGTGGCTGGAGAGCTATTACATCTTCTGGTGATTAAAGAAGAGGGCATAAGATTCTGCCCCCATACTAACACTACATCCACTGGTCCATCAGCGATTGTGGTGTGCCCACCCATATGTGGTAGGCCATGGACTCATGGTCCTGGACATAGTTGTGAGGAGGGCTCATCCAGCAGACATCACTCACATTCAAGTAGTACCCTAACTTCTAGCCAGAACCATGGAAGTAGTGCAACGCCTGTACCTGCTGTTGATGCTGCTGACACTGTCTGTGGTCTTTGAAACTGTGGTCCAGATCCTTGCTGTTCTTGTTGAAGCAATTTCCTGAGTATTATATTGTGTAACATGGAACAGACTGTAAGTATTTTGGCAGAAGTGTCCGGGTCATATGCAGTGCACCTCCTGATGTGTCCAGACAATGGAAACTTGATTTCAGCAATACAAATACACTTTCTACGATAGCCCTAGTTTAAATGTGGTCATTATTGTATCCTTGCTTAGTGGGGTTGTGTGGGTTTCTCATGGGTGTCATAAACCAGGACTCCACTGCATAACCTGCATCATCCACTAAGCGACTTTAAGGAATGTCACCCCGAGCAAACCTAGTGTACAGCTCACAGATGTGACATATGTGTGAGCTGTGGAAACTACCTGGGTTACCTGCACTGACACTGTAGATGGTCTCTTCTGCATTACAGACAACCTGACAATTTATAGAGTAGAAACCTTTTCTGTTGATGTACCCCTTCCCTGTTCCCCAGGTGGCACTTTTATTTCTATGTGTGCACAATCTATGGCCCCCAACATACAGGGCTATTGCATACAATTCCTGCATGGTTCTTGTTCTCTCTTGTGGGGTTTATGAGAAACAGATACCCTCCATTGTATGCAATATCATTACATTAAAAACCTTATGTAACATTTTTGAGGCTAATGCCTGGGAAATCATTTTCATATCATCCCTGTGTTTCTCTGGAAAGCATCATTAGCTAGTATATGTAATGCTAAATATAACTCTGTTTCTACTGGGATGGGTTTTCCACAATTTCCCTGGCTGGGGGGTGGGGTGGGGGTGGCAGAGGTTGTATATTTACTCCAGTGTTTCCCTGTCCACCCTATATGTCTGAAACTGAACAACACAGAAATAAGGAAAGTCACCTATTTTTTTTTTTTTCATTTAGAAGATGTTTGTTCAGCAATTCTAATCACTGTAATAAATATTTGCTTAATTTGTCATGTGTTGATCAGGATTAGTAGTTCTTCGACCCAAAATGCTGAATCCAGAATACCGAAAAGTAAACCAAAGCGAAAATGAATAAATTGACAATTGTGGTTTGATGTATTCGACATAGCAGGAGGTGACATCAGTTACATCCTGCTATGCACATTAACATACCATTAAACTAATTCTACTATTTTGCAGGGGCTATGCCCTCTTGCACACTCACTGCACATTAAATATATCAACTCCGAGATCACACTACAATGAGGAAATGGGGTAATTCCCTGTTCCTCAATGAACCGCGACCTCCTTGCACAATGTTGAGCCCAAATGCTTGAATTACACTACCCATTTGCTGTAGTGTAGTCGATACATTTTGGTTTGACATTCTGCCAACTTGAAAACTGCAAATCAACCACATGCAGTTTCATGGTTTTCAGAGAGAAACTTTAAAAAATAAAGTTATTGCAGGCTAAACTGCAGCTCATAAAAAGTCAGCCAGTAATGTCTATGATGTAACACATAAAAGAAATTATGTAAGGTGGGATGAAATAATGAGTTCTAACTTTCTACACATTCACTGTGACTGAAAGAGAATGGTATACTGAACCCTTTCTTTATATACATCATATAAAGACAGTCTTTATTGTACCAAAATGAAAGTATTGCTTTATAAGTGAAATGTATGAGAAACAATGCACAAGATATCTGTTCTAAAAAGGATCATTTAATGAAACATGAATATTTAGCGATAGGCAGGTTTTAGTTTTATATATATCCATATATATCCATGCTCGTCGAGTTCCGTGGGTTTTCTTTTCTTTTTTTTTTTTTTAATTAACGTCTGGAATCTAGACTGCTGTAAAAGCAGCCCAGATTAAAGAGAAGGCATCAGTGTGATGCCCAGAAATCTATGTGGTTTAACCACACAGAAAACTAGAAGGGGGTTCGGACTGCCACGTCCGCAGGCATGTATGTGACATGGACGGCTGGATTGCTACTGATTGGTTCTCGCTCTCTTCTCAAAAAAGAGAGTGAGAAACAATCAGTAGTAGTAGTAGCCTGTAAACAGTACTTCTTGTCTTGTGTTATGGAAGGAAGGTACATTACCGTTGCGTTGCTGAAAGCAAAAGTACTTAAACAACTTTGGGTTTTTTTCAGCTTGCTGCAGTCACCGAGTCAGACAGGAAAAGAAAGAAAGGAGAAGACGGACAGTCAGTCACTAAGAAGTAAAGATAAACAGAGGTAGGTGCTGGACTCGGCTCTGTCTACAGAATCAGAATAGGCCCCAGAAAAAAAAAAAGAAAACAACATGCAGAATGCTGCAGGAAATAGCAGTGTGTACTTCATGCCAACTAACTGACACTCCCTATGACCAGATTAAATGTGTTTTGTCTGGTATAAGCTGACTTGTCATTTTCTACAAATGCTCTTGTTTCAACACCTTTCCTGTCTCACATTTTTTTAACAGCATTTACTTTTGTTGGTATGTTTGTATCTTCACAATTGTTGGTCTGTGCAAGACTTCTTAAGATATAAACGTGATGTGACCTCTATTTTAATATGTCCTGCTGTGCAATACCATTCCAGTTGCTGCTACTGGCCTTCATAATGCATATGCATATGCAGTCTGTCCCTTCCAACTTTTCAGAGCTGGCTGTACACTTCAGAATTTCCTTCCTTGCTCTGTCTTCAGTCAGCCACTGCTTTTTCCTCTCCTTTATTCTTTACATTATCTTTTTTCTTCCAGATTTTATTTGTGTTAACATCCAGACAGAATTTCATTCAGTTAGGATCTAAATCCGAACCAAATTGTTTTTTTACTGGCTTTGTCTGGCAGTTATTGATTTTTCTGCTGGCATAGCAGCATTTAATATGCTTCTCAGTTGGTGGCCATCTTCAATGTTCGAGGTAGATGGCACCTCTGAGTTTGGTCTTTGTTCAGTGTTATTGCAATTTTTTTTTGTAATAGTATGTACAAATTAGGACTTAGAAATATTCACCCTACATTTATTTTAATTTCAGAGGTGTAGATATTATGGAAATTGAGATTTGCTTTAGCTGCTGGAATTTGAATACACTAGGGAATAAGGTCATTAGTGTTGGAAGCACTTTCCAGTTTTTTGGGGGGGCTATTTGTCTACATGCTAACAGTATGTGGCATTGTGCTATCATCCTAATGAGGACTGTTGTTGTTGCCCTTTTGTTTTGTTAAGTTAATATGTTATTCAGCACTGTGCAGACTACATGTTAACAGGGAAAGGGGGTGGCTACATTGAAAAATGCATCACCATTATACAGAACATGGTTTCAGCACCATAGGCTACCCCTTTGGGATAGGCTAGTACACCAGTGGCCCTCCTTGTATTGTCAGTGTTCTGCAGACATGCAAGTTGACTATGGCATATAAGCAATGTTGGCATAATAAAATTGAAAACTGGTGTTTATATTAACTAAAATATACTGTGGCTATCTTACAATGTATGACAAATGTTTTTATTATTTTTTTTTGCTGCATGTTAGTTTCTTGCCAGATAGTTATTGTTGAATGTAAGTTACTGACTGCCATTGATTTCCTAGCCACATAGCAGTTTAGTACTCTGATATACTGCTTGCATGTGGCACCTCCTTGCCACATAGTAGTTTTAGTACTCTGATATGCTGCTTGCATGTGGCACCTTATTTGCATATTACATTGCTTCCCAGAAGTTTTGCACTAAACTCAGTGCATTCTGCCAAATTCCACAATTTTTGTTTTTATTTCTTTTTGTTGTTGCTTGAAGAACTTAGGATATTGTTACAGAATTAGATCTGTGTTAGGCTCAGATTCAAGTGGTCTTGGTAATAATGTATTTTATTTAGTTTTGGTAAAATATATAGGCGATGATGCAGAAATACATATTTGAATAATCTTAATAATTCTTGTGTCTGAAGTTTTCAAAAATGTAGGTGGATGTTGTTGGAAGATATTTGACAAAAATTTAAGAGTATTATTCTCTTTCACTGAACAAATGTAATGTACAAGAAATGAGTGTGAAAGATGAAGAAAGCAGGATAATCACTCTTTTGATGTAGGAAATCGGTTGTAGATGTGGATAGGGGTGATATAACGTGCAATGAAAATATGAAGGATTAAATATGTAGCAATGTGAGGACTACTTGTGAATGTTTTCATTTATTTTTATTTGGCAGGTTACTTATTTCTGCTTTGGATTTTTTAACCAGCAAGTGAAGTGTAAAGATTATTGCATTTTAAGGTTCTTAACTTATTGATTGGTCTCAGTTAATCCTGGTTGTTAGTAAAAACATGAGGACATTCGGCATCCAGGATAAAATGGGTGTGCAGTTTGAAAATGCTTATAGTTCTTCATTGACTGGGTGACATGTTTATAGTAGTGATGTACTGAAAATGATTGTTTAAAGAATGGACGAATATCCTTGGTCCCCAGTAGTGCTGCTGGTGGATGATGACAGTTATTATATGGTTGAAGCAGAGATATGATGAGTGCTGATAGAAAATAGAACTGTAAGTGAATATACATACATTGATGGGATGAATGTGATGGATGTCTAACTCCTTTTGGTTTAATTAAAAGCTCACAGCAATATGGTACTGAAAAAAATAAATGAACATTGGCCAAAAACTGCAACAAGGTTCTTTGTTTGAAGTTTAAATTGATGGAGATGAGGTGGTAAAGAGGAAGACTGGAGAGGATTAGGAAAGGTATGCTGCCTGTGTTGTCTGGCGGCAATGTTATGGTTATGATTGCCTATTTACTGAGGGAGGGCTTTTATTAGTAATATATAGACAGGACTGCATTTACATAGATAATATAACAAATAGTAACGTTTCAGTGATGAGAAGGTAAGCTGCAAGAGAAGTATTTGTAGGATGGGCGTATTAAAGAGGTATAATTGGAATGATAAATATGTAATTAATGGGAAACTGCATATGTTCCACTTATATTGCAGAAATAATGACAAGCGCATTATAAAGCAGTAAATGAGAGCTAGTTAGTTGTTGTCAGGCAGCAGGTATTTTTGGATAAGAAACATTTTTACAAGTGTGGGTATCACAGAGATTGCTACTTTTAGCATGTTACTCGGTACTTTAATAAAGCTGAATATAAATTATACTTAAAACTGCAGTGCAAGGAGAAGTGGTTTGAGCTGAGTGCTGCTTGTTTTTTTTTTTTACTTGATTTTGACTGACATTCCAGTAATGTATTTAAAAAGTAATTTATTTTTTCATGCCTCACAACCTTTTTGTTTCCATCTAGATATTAAGTAAGCTGTCATGCAGCCAATGCATTAAAATATTTTTTCTTCTACACTTCATTTTGTCAACAACGCATTGAGTAAACATATTTTTGACAAAGGACCCACTCACAGCTTTCGTTTTGCTATTATAGACCAAGTTGAAGTAGGGATTAGTGGAGGTAATTGGAAAGTAAGTTTATCAGCATTAGACAGTAGATGGCAGATACTATGTGATGCAACAACAAGCCCTGGGTTAAATGACTTTATAAGTATAAAACCCTTTTTACAGTTGGACTCTTGAGGTTTTCCTGGTTATAACTACTATGGTAAACCATCATACTACATCTTTTGACGCACAACTTTTCACAACTACTTTCATACAACCCCATACTTGTTTTCACACATTTCCTGTCTCTTATACAATTATACACTTTCACACTTAATTGTTTGCGTTTACATTTCATACATTTTATACATTTTAGATTTTTATACATTTTAGATTTTTGTATTTTACATAAACAACTATTGTCTCATATTTATTCACATATTTATATATTCATATATATTTACATTTACATTTATATTCATATTTATATTTATATTTATATTTACATTTACATTTACACTTATTTGTATATGCATATATACCACATTTACACTTTACATCTTGTATCCTACATTTTATATGTTATATATGTCTTGTACAATGATTACATTTTGAAGATATACAATGTAATTTGATTGGTGGATTTTCATTTTTATTTTAAGTGAAGACAGAGCATCAATACTACGTTGAATATTTTACACATTTTTTTTAATGTTATTTTATTTCATCAAGGCATGAGATTTTGTAGTCTATTAGTCAACGATTTATGGGTGTTAATATCAAACATTTCTATCAAACATTTTTGCACATTGTTGGTTCAATACTTTGTTTTAGAAGGTTTTTAGACCTTATTTGGGAATTATTGTGATGTCCATTGATGTTTGTACAATGTCACTGTTAACCATTAGATATATACAAACGAATGTTACACAGTGTTAACACATGCAGTTGATCAGATAAAGAGCATTGCCCTTTAAAATGTAATTAAATGCTTTGTGGATATTGGTGCTAAAATTCCTTTAAATAGGACTCTTTTGGTTTTAAACATGGTTCTGAGGAAGTCTGTCTTACTACAGATGAAAGCGCTTAACCTAGATTGATTGCTGCATTCGCTTATTTTGGTGTACTGTTTTGTGTTCAATAAACCGAAGAGGAAAAACATTTCTGGTGTCCGAGCTTTGGTGGATGCGTGTTGCTGACTTTTACTTCTGGGCTGCAGTTACTTCATTTTGTCATGACTGGACTCTCATAATGACGGTTTGGCACCCAGGGCAGCGTATTTAATTAAAGTTACAGTTTTTGTGGTTTTCAGCATAGCTCTTCCCCTTTCTAGTTGGCTGCATCCCTTCCCATTGACCCCACCCATTCAGCTGTCTCCTGCAGCCCCCTTTGATTTGAAGTCACCAGCTGCCACTGTATATATCTGTAGCTATATGTCTATGTATATATATATATATATATATATATATATATATAGAGAGAGAGAGAGAGAGAAAGAGAGAAAGAGCATTATGTAAATACTGTCCTGGATTAAAAGTCTAGTCTGCAATGTTACAGAACTGATGATCACAGCTGCTATGTAGATTCAGATGTGGACTCAAGACCTGCCTGGTTTGGGCACTAATAGGCTGACTCTGGCAGGAGTATAAAATCATTCTGGGCCTGCCTAAGCCTTTCTTTAGTTATACACCCTCAACCATCACTTTTTCACAGCCTTCTCAAATTTTGTCTACAGAGCTGTAAACTTCTTATCTGTAACAATACTCAAAAATACTGGAAAAATATACATTTATTTGCATACTGTGTTGCTGGATATAGGCTACAGACTTTACTAGGTAAACAACTTAAATTCCTAATATATTTTCATATACTTTAGGAAAGAAACTACTGCACTTTCAGGTTCTTATGTGACACAGTGGTTAAGTTCTGGCTGTTACTGCATGAAGGTTTGATGTAGTGATGTCATAGAAGCAAGAAGCTACATAATCTACTTCATTGTGAGAAAAAGTTCCAGAATTATAAGAAGAAATGCCTGGAAAGAAAAACACAGAATATCAGACACTATTGCAGAAAGCACTTAGCTTCACAGCAGAAGCAGTTCTTTGAAGAAAAACATACATTATTTTAGATTTGTTATTGGATTTGTTACTGAATATTTTGAAGGACAATTCTTAAGGTAAATATAAAATATATTAGGCAGTCCTAAGGACTATTACTGCTTTTGTGTTTCTTTAAATTTTCCTATGTGACATAGTAGCTCTTTTTCAAGAACATTACATTGATGTTTTGTACACCATTATTTTTGTTACAGCTGTAAAATATTGACAGTGTTATTCTATTTAGCATTTAGATTCATTTATGTGTAAGATGACAAAGTTCTTCATGTAACTTTCTTAAGAAAAAAAACTTGTTTCTTTACCTGACTCACATCTTGATTCTTTCTGTATTTTTCACACTTAACCATGATTTATGTCTTACTGCCTACAACTTTTATATTGTCGTTTTTCATTTTAAATTTACTGCATCTAGATATGTGTCATTTTTGGTTATCTAAGCACTTAATTAACAAACTGTTATTTTTTTAAAGAATTTCTTACTAATTTTCCTATCTCATAAATGTCTGCACCATGTCAACTCCTATGTGCTTTATTACATGACTATTATATGTTATTAAATGTTGTGTTTCTTGCCACATCTAGTTAAAGTACTTAAAATTCTCCCAGTCTATGCCTCATTCCATATCATATATGTCTTCTGGTTTCTCCCTTCTGAAACCCAAGGTGAAGTACTCATTCAGTACTTCTGTTTGATTTACAGATTCCTGTCAACCTGTTACATGATTATGTTTGCTTTTGTCTGTTTCCCCTCTGTCATGGTCCTAAGCAAGCTTTGTCACTCCCAGTTTTTAGTCCCATCCATCATCCTCTTGTCCATTCTTTGACATTCTAAGACAGATCCATTTCCTCCTTGTCTATGCAAGCTAGATATTTATTAATTGTTGGAAAATGCACTTTATTATTGGCTTCAGATTGGTTAAAAACACTAAATCTAGCTTTGTTACTCTCAGTGACAGATATCCAGTAAATATTTGCCAGAAAGATTTGTCTTCTTGCCAGTTAGAATCACTGTGCCCTGCCTATCAGTCAGACCCCTGTAAGTGAGGCAGCTTGTTCATACAAAGTACATATGTGTGCTAATTTTACTAAGAAAACCAAACTTTAATTTGGGACCCACACAGTAGGTTGTCTTAAATGTAAAATAAATGTATTTAGTCAAGGCTCACAAATTATCATTATTCATTAGTGTACATACATAGTCTTTCATAATCACAGATAAGGCTTGAGTCACACACTTAAAAAGGCAAATGTCACCTTACAATGTTCAAGTACTCTTTTGAAGTAGTTAAATCATTTTTTATTTGTAGGTTTGCTTATTATTTACTGGGTAAGGGGGAAAGAAAAATTATTTTTCTCAGATTTTTATGGATAGAATTGTATGCTTCTTGCCCACAATGGTGGTAAAATTATAGGAAACATACCTTCCTTACATATAATTTATTTCCATAATGTGCTGCTGGACATAGACCACATACTTTACAGGCTAAAGCACTTGAATCAAATTTTTCAAAGTGATTTCATATACTTTAGAAAAGAAACTCCTGCACTTACAGGTTTGTAAGAAGCACATCAGTTTAATTCTGACTGTTGTTCATAGGTTCATAGATTAGTACTAAGCTAACTGCCCTTGCGAGCCATTTTAAGCCTAGCCAATTGTCCCTTGTGAGACTCAAACCTTGCACCTTGTGCTTGCAAGGCAAGCACCTTAACCATTAGGCCACCCTCCCAACCCAAGGTTGCAGGACATTGTGATGTATCGCCAGCTTCACTGCAATTTAGAATCTGAAAAGCAGTTGTAGAATTAGGTTATTGTTATATAAGAGGCATACTTTGAAAGAAAAAGAATATCGGAGGATCTCCGAGAGTCAGATGTTTTGCAGAAACAATACTTTGAGAGAAAAAACACACATTATTCTGAATTTAATGTATTAGTTACAGAATATTTTGAAGAGGCATTTCTTAAGATAAGGATAAAATATATCAGGCAATCTTAAGGGATTTTAATGCTGTTGTCTTTCTACCAATGTCCCTAAATGACATTACAGCTCTTTTTACAAGAATATTATTGAGATATTTTGTACACTATTATTTCTATTTCAGCCGTAACTTATTAAGCTCTATTTATTGTATTTGGCATTATTCAGCATATGTTAGATGAAGTTTCTCACTTCACTTTACTGACTCTCTCCTCAATTCATGGTTTCCTTTTCTGTCTTTCACCTCAATTCTTGCTGTATTCTTCACATTTAACCATGATTTATACCATGCTGCAAGTTTCTTTTGTGTTATTCTTTTTCCATTCTAGATTTACTCCATCTAGATGTGTGCCATACTTTCTCTATCCACTTGCATACTGTTATTATTTTCTTAAAGAATTTCTTACTAGGTGTTTCCTGCTTCATAAATGCCTGTGTCACATCACCTTCTACCTGCTTTATTACAAGTCAGTTGTATGTTGCTAAAGTTTGTGGTTCTTACAAGCTGTGCCTTGTTTCAAGTCATATGTGTCCCCCTTGTCTCTTCACTCTTAAGGCCAAGTTGAACTATGCATTCAGTACTTCTACAGTCTATTACGTGACTAGGTTTTTGCTCTTTTCATCCTCTGTAATGGACCTACGTAAGTCTCTCCAAGTCATCAGTCCCATTGGTCATTCCTTTTCCATTCTTTGATATTCTAAGTCAGGTCCATTTCCTTGGTTCTGCAGGTGTACAGGATAGTTTTTTATTAACAGTTAGAAAAATACGCTTTATTATCAGCTTCTAAATCCAGCTTTTTTCTACTTTGTGAAAGAAGCCAGCAAATATTTGCAGAAAGATTTGTTTTCTTGTAATTTAGAAACATTATACCCTGCCTGTCAGTCAAGCACCAATAATTGATCCAATTTAGTCATACATTGTACATATAGGTGCCACTTTAAACTCATTGCAGCCAAGTGTGCCTCCAGGTATTTCTGCAGTTAAAGGACTACTACAGGCAAATGTTGAAAAAAAAACATATATTTTTTATCTAGTCATGAATGTCTGCACCTCTCAACGCTATGTGCCACAAAATAAGTATTCATTCCTAATTATATTTACTTTTTTATCCTAGATTTCCCTCATGGGCCTGGCATCTTGATGAGAGCTCTGTCTCAAAATGCAGTATGACAGCCCTCATTGTTAGAAAAAGTAGCCCTACCATTTGTTGTCAGATTAGACTTCCATTCACTTAACATGGAAAACCTGAAAAAAACTGCCAAGTTTAAGAGTCTGCAGATCATGTGTCACTGCCTGGTCTGCACTGAGTTTTACAAATGTTGTTCCTAGTAATGTACTACACATTCTCTGGATAAAGCTTACAAAAGTGTCAACAAATTACTGAGATAAAAAAGACTTTACAAAGAGCACTTTTGTTAGTTGCAGTTCCTAACCAAGTTTCTCCTCCCATCTGCCCTCCTTCAATGAGCCAGAATATCATATTTCCAATTTGGTTAGGTTCAGCTTTCTTCTTTCTTTCTTTCTTTCGGCTTTTCCCGGTTAGGGGTCGCCACAGCGGAACTCCGGTCTGCTAATGATTGGCAGTAGATTTTGATGTGCTGGCTTGCCGGGCCTAACGCACAAAATGTCGCCACACAGAAGACGCTCTAACTGAGAATCGAACGGGCAGCATCTAACTGTGAGGCGACAACGCTACTGCAGCACCACCACCACAGTACTTGGTTAGGTTCAGCTACTTAATTAAATTTGCATGACAATAGACATCAAACAAATGACAGCCTTGTGTGCCACTAAAACTCTTCCTTCCTATGTTTCCTCACTCCTTTTACTTTTGATTAGCAGTTTCTCAGGCTTTCGGAGTTAAAAAAAACCACACACACAAATATCATTCCACAGTTTAGGCCAATATTATCAATTTTTTAAAATGTGCACAATAATATATTTACTTTGGATTGCTTTCTGGCTGTTCACATGGTTATTTTTGCATAGTAATTCTGTTGTAGCATAACCTAAACCATTTTATGTAATGTCAAGCTGAACAATGAAATGGTTTTGTTTCTTCTTAACAACAACCTGCCAAGCCTCTGATGGGACCCACTACTTTCTGTTATGATGACTTTATGCAGCTTTTCTTAGTTGTTCACTTGCAAACATATCTATCATCCTCTCAGCACAGACTCCTGTAGAAAGCTTCCAAATCAGAAACTGTTCAGAATAGCAATACTACTCATTTAGTAGGCTTACACAATAAGACTACATGAATTGCCATTCCTTTTATGAAACAGAGTTTTTAAGTGCAATAAATGACATTATTTGTTCATGAGAATGCAACACCTTATTCGAAAATCATTATGGATTGTACTTTCTCAGAGCAAATGCGTAAGCCAAAAGTAGGTACACTGGTGTGGAATCAGACAATGTATATATACATAAATTTACAAGTCACAGGACTTTTTTGTTGAACTGTCTTTAAACACATTCCATGAAACTACCTTCTCTCTAATCTTTGTATATGGTTGTACACTGCTGACATGGACCCTGGGGCTTGAAAAATAGCTGTACGGGGGGGGGGGGGCACTGGTGGGATAATAGCTCCTGAACCTGATTCCTCAGTGTTGTTATGTGATGTAGATGAAGAGAAGCTATTTGATCCCTCATGTTCAACTGTGTTCCTATG
The DNA here is from genome assembly GCF_019279795.1 of Protopterus annectens. Classification (NCBI taxonomy): domain Eukaryota; kingdom Metazoa; phylum Chordata; order Ceratodontiformes; family Protopteridae; genus Protopterus; species Protopterus annectens. The sequence goes on along the minus strand of NC_056726.1, from coordinate 1,230,756,235 downwards.
AACTCTAGGTTTTACACCAGAGTCAGATTGAACTTGTTTATATTTATGGTGATGCCCAGGGAGTGTGAGAGTTGAATCAGATAATATCTGGCTTGGAGAATTTGATGCCTAGTGGAAGCAGTAAGGATCCAATTGCCTAAGTATGGAAACACCTGGAATCCTTTGAGTCTCAACCCGGGGGGCTGTGGTGAACCCAAAGGACAGTGTCTGAAATGAAAATGATTGGTTCCCAGCCAAAAGCACAGGTATCTCCTGGACTGTCTGTCTATTTTGATGTGATAGTATGGATCCTTGACATCTACTGAGCACATCCAATCATCCTTGCATAATAGGGTCAGAATGGACTGAACCTTAACCATTTGGAACTCTGACTTCTTTACATAAAGATTCAACTTGCTTAGATGCAGTATGGGTCTTAGGTCCCCTGTCTTCTTTGGCATCAAAAGGAAGTGTGAGTAAGTTCCAAATCCTCTTTGTTTGGACGGGACCTCTTGGATGAGTCTTTTTTGCAACAATTTATGAATTTCTTGTACTGCCTGCTCCCTCTGACTGGGTGGCACATCAAGGATGTTTTGCTGGAGTTTGGAGGGGGGAGGAAAAAGGGAATGTAGTATCCCCTGGATATTATATTTAGCACCCAGGAATTTTGTGTCAAGTGTGTCCAGACTTCTGAGTGCAAAGCAAGTCGACCCCCAACAGCCTCCAGAGATGAACAATCAGGCAGCACTTCAGGAGTGCTGATAGGGCTTGGTGATGCCAATCACTGCTACCAATATCTGATGGCCACAATATGTGACATCCCCGTACTGGGCCAGTAATAAAGGAGCATGAATCCTCACCACTTACAACAGAGAGGTATATGCACTTGGAATACAAATGGTTGCACTCAGTATTTCCAGATGCAGACCTCTTTCCATCAAGAACAATTTCCCTTAAGAGCATATAGGGAGCACACTCAGCCTGGGATCTGGATGTCTCCCTCCAGGTCCTCAATAAGACTCCTTACTGGTAAGGCTGTAGGGTTATGTCCTTAGCCAAGTGTCCAAGCCAAGACATCTAGCACCCTTTCTGTGAACCCAGTGCTTCATGTCCCTGCCCCAAGTAGCTCACACGCGCAAACACACACACACACACACACACACACACACACACACACACACACACACACACACACACACACACACACACACACCTGGGAAAGGCTGGCACAGATTACCCACTTTACCAGCTTTGCCCAAACTATAAGGTAGATTCACTGCCACCACTCAGTTATTATAAGGCTCCTACTAAGGGGTACCCAATTATACAGTGCAATATTAATACTAATACAAATGGTAGTAGTTGACCAAGACACCTAGGCCTTCTGGAGTGGCCCACTCAGTGTCACCAAATAAATATAACTACTCACAAAGGTTAGATACTTTCTACAAAGACCAGCCACAATAAAAGATCTAAATATATTCAATAATAAAGAATAAAAGAACATGAAAATATTGAATATATATTTACAGTAAAGCACAGAGTTCAGATCACAGAAATTACTGAAAAGAACATTGATAGACAGACTTAGACAAATAAAGAAAAACAATATCTAAACTAAGTATCACTATATTCCTGACTAATCTAAAAGAATTACTGTTCTCTAGTTAAGTTACTTACTACCACAAAGCAAGATGCTGTGGGTGAGGGTCTTTCTAGTCAGGTTCCCAAAAACAGAATACTTAATACTCTGAGACTTGTTTTTTTAATATCTAAAATATAATTTCCAACATGGATGACAGAATGACCTCATATGGTCACCTGACTCTAGGTTCTCACAGTATTTCCCTTTGAAACTGAGACAGGAATTTAGCATAGAGGGCTACAATGCACATCTAAATGTTTATGGTAGTACCTGGGGATTCACCTCTTTTTACTGAGCTAACAAACCAAGGATTTTTTTCCAGATCTAGCTTCTCTGGTCCTATTCAGTACTGTGGAGTCCCATTTTAATCATTTAACAGCTCATTTACATTTCCCTTATTTTTCTTAAAGTAAGCTAGCTGGTACATTTAATTCAGTTGCAACAATACATGTATATTTCTTTTCATTCTAGTAGGGTGCACTGTTGATACATTTTAACACAAGCAAACCTCACAAATACATTTTCAGCACAAACATCAGTACAAGTTCATTTGATATGCAAATGACATACAGTTCTAATACATTTGTAGCACAATCATCTTGTATAAATCAATTTGATATTGAAAGGACAAATCATTCTTTACAAAACTCCAGTTGGCAATGCTGGCACTTGCGTATATCATCACAGGTTTGTCAGAGAACGTATCTCTGAAGCTCTGGTTTTGTGGCCTCCCTCTGCCTCTAGGGCAACATCTACCATTAAACCCTCCTCCTCTACCTGTGGAATAGTTAACCCTGCACGTGTCCTGGAAAGGCACTTGGGATTTACAGAACCACATTTTCTTACCTCCACACTGGTTAAAAGGACCTCTGAGGGATAGAAAATTGTATTCCTATGGCAGAAAGCATCTTCCTGTCCTTTTTGCTGTGGGTGAGTGTATCTAACAAATGGCCCAAATAGTGATGTGCCATCAAGAGGGGCATTAACAAAGAATGCCTTAAAGTGTTCCAAAAAATCACATAGTCTCATCCAGGTATGTCTCCTTAAGGATAGTTCTGAACTGGCAGCTTCTGAGGTACCTTCTGCTGTATGGGAAATTTGCTACATTGTGGAATTAGCAATGGACAACAGTGTGTCCAGCTTGGGGAAAAGTTTATTATGTTCCTCTGCAGGCATGGACTCAGAGAGAGAGAGGCTGAAAGCTCCTTGAGCAGGTCTTTCTGAAGTTGGGTAAAGTGAGCCAGATAATTTAACAACTGCAGTGAAAAAGGGGCTGAGGTATAAATGCGCTTTTCAAACCTGTCCAGCACTCTAGACTCCTTGTCAGACAGATGGACATTGGCAGTCTCCTCTGCCAATTCTTTTTTACTGGCCACCTCAACCATGATGGCATCAACTATGGGACCCTTACTGACCTTATCAGCCAGTGAGACCAAGAACCTGTCGGACCATTTAGGAATAGGCTTGATAATATCCAGCTTCTTCCATGCCAGGCAGGATACCAAATCAATGAGGTCATCCACTGGGAGGTCACCCAGGATGTAGATGGACCCACCCCAAAAGCCTCTAAAAACACTGATTCCTCAGAAGAAGTATGTTAGACAGATCACCCACCCTTCTGCATCAGGATCTCTAGAGTCATCAGGTGGGGATCAAGGGGATCCTTCTCCCTCATCAAAGTCAGTGTCTTTAGTTAGTGACTCCATCAGGGAGTCGATGTGCCTCCTTTTGCATGTCATCTTCTGGGGGACTTCCTCCGTGGGGTACTTGGGGGGGAGCAGTATCAGAAGAAGGGGATCCTTCCTGGGCAGGAAGATCTTGGAGAAGTCGGATCTGAAGTTTTTTTAGATTTTGATTTAGGCTCTAAGGGGTCTCTCAGGGAAGCAGAGAGAGACTTCTTCTTAGGCTCCTTGGAGGAGGAGGAGGAGGAGGGAAAAGCCATGGAGGGGGGTCAGAAACTCGGAAGCCGAAGAAAGAAGACCCCTCAAGATAAGCTTGTTGCACCTATCAGTGAGCGCACATGGATTAAAGGATACACAAATCTCACAATTTGCTTTAAGATAGTCAGTGTCTAAACAACAGACACACTCTTTGTGGGCATCTTGGTTGGGGATCTTATGGCCACAAGAAGTGTATCACTTGAAACCGGGAGATGGTTTGCCAGACATAACTGCTGTAGAAACAGACCTGGCCGAAGCCTGTCAAAAACAAGTAACACCACAACAACTGTTAGCACTAACTGTAACACTACTAAGCTATCGCACACTCATTTTAAGAAGAATCATACAAAAGTCAAAAGCACACAAGATTAGCTAATTATAAGAGAAACTATTTTAACAACCTCAGCTATAACAAGTATTTAAGCTACTGTAACTGTCAATAACACTATAAGAAAACCACATGCCAAAAACTCTATAAAATCCTAACACTAAAAACTTTTAAATTATGAAAACTAAAACATCCTAAACAAGCGAAAGACATGGGAGGATCACACTAAATAAATTCTAAATACTAAAGCCTGCAAAGACTGAAAAAGGATATAACTTGTCAATAGACTGGATCTTCCTTCTGGCTTTGAACACGTCAAACAAGATCTGGGGTGCTTGGGTCGGTATAGTGTATTATGGGTAAAAGGGAGGAGCTCAACAGTTGGATCCAAGACTGGAAGATGTTGCCGGACTGGATCCGAGGATCGGATCTGTGACCCTATCTTGAGAAGATGTTGCCGAACTGGATCCGATGATCGGATCTGTGACCCTATCTTGAGGAGGAATGAAGAGGACAACATCAGATCAAAAGATTTGCTTCTGCCTGCTGTCTGTACAAATAAGGTGCCCTAAACTTTCTCTTAAAGGATGAAAGGTGGTTAGAATAACAGAATGTATGTTTGTTCATATTTTCTGAAATATATAGAGTCTGAAACTTAAATGTATGTCATTATTTAATGACTTCAGTCCTCAGAGAATTTTCTGAAAACCACAAATGTTATGAGCAACTGACCAAAATATTAAACAATTATTTGGACATTCTGCAAAAATGTGGACAGTTAAGAGGCATGAAAGGTAAATGTAATTGTAACGGACTGTGTTACACTTCTGACAACGTCTGTTAAGTGTTTTATAGCAAAACACTTAGCATTTTTTTCATAACTAGGAGTACAAAGAGCACTTAAAGCTCCATGCACTACAAAGAATTATGATCGGGTCTCACTCAGCCTAACCGTTTATTATGTGCTCTCAGCATGGATGTCAAGAGTCACCTCTCGAGCTTTGCTCTCAAGGTAAATTTCTTGGCATCCATTTTATTAAAGACTGGATCCAGATAGTCCGATACTGAAAAAAAAACTTTCAGACAATTATCTATTTTCTATACTACTGTGTTTTCAAGGTTTGCTGCTATTTCTTACATAATGCTTTAGTTTAACATTAAAAGGTGGATTGCACTCGCCACTGAAAAGCATTTTTTTATTTTTTATCTCAACTGTATTTTCTTTATCGTTTTCATTTGGTACGGCCATGTTTGCATTACAGAACATATGCTACAGAATGCTGCATGACCTATTTTTTAGTTTGTATTTTATCTGATGTTTGCACAGTTATTGCAGATGAGTCTATTATAAATTTGTAGGAAGGTTTGGAATTTTTACATGTGTTAGCAGAAAAAGAAAACTGTGTTCTGTTTGTGGATTCCTACCTGACTGCCCTCCACAGCAGTAGAGTTGGCATTTATAATAGTTTTGTCTTACATTTTTACTGCTACATTTTTTATTGTTATTGCTAATGCAGTTAAACCCATGTTATCTGCATTACCGAACTGTCATAGATCATTGTTGATATTTGATTTAGAATTGTTTTTTTGTGGGGGGGGGGGTGGCTGTCCTAACTTCTGTCTAGTCATAGGGGGCATTCATTTTTAAATTGTCATGTGCATGTTAGATGCATGTAGTCACACATAATTCAGTGCACAACCATCTTGTCTGTTTATTATATATGTAATTAAGTGTGTCTGCTTTCCGTTTCATCTCATGCAGGGATATGGCACCCAAGACGAAATCTGTATCCCAAAAGCCACCATCCACTAATGCAGAAAATGAGGTCATTATGTAGGCCTTTTGCCACCTTAGGGAGAGGTAGAGGTGACCAATCTGCCAAAGAGAGGATATCACAGCAGGTGGCTGATGACATTAATGCTATTGGAGGGCATGGGAGAACTTACTCCAAGGTACGAGACTGGACAAGTGATGTGATAATGTCTGTCCAGTGTAGGGCAGCTGAAATTGCGTAGCAACAGGTGGCTATGAGGCTGGTCCTGCTACCCAACCACTACTAACTGAAACAAAGGAAATCCTCTCCACTGTTAGAAATCCAGATAGCTTGGCAAAGGGGTTCCACACAATATCTAATGTTGGTGCAAAGGAGGATGACAGACTCAGAGTGTCACATGCAGACCTTCCTGGTATGAAAAAGCAAGTGTCATTATTATATCATTATATGCGTACATATCCATATATCTTCTATCTTTGCTCTCTCTCTCTATCTATCTATCTATCTATCTATCTATCTATCTATATATATCAGAACATTTTTAATCTGCACTTTTGAAGGGGATTGTTCTGTTTTTCTTGTTTCATTTGCATTGTGATACTTAGCAGACTAATTTCCTTTCCATTTCTCACATACAGGCACTTCTGGATTGCAGGCCTCCAGCCAGCTGTACATGGTATGCACACATTTGGTTATTGTTATTACTGTATATTAGGTTATGAGAGCAAAGTTTGTGTTACTTTAGCAACTATTACAGTTTAACATACCCTTGTATAAGGAAATATGTGATCCCATGTATTCTCTCTTTTTCTGTTTACTGCTTAAGAGTGGCATGAGGGACTCCTACCACCTGATGTTGAAGTATCGGTAGCCTTTGATGATGATGGCAATCAGGGTAGTGTGTTTACTCTAGTTGTACAGCTGTTTGCTTCTCCTGGTAGCATCGTGAGGGCATGGTGCCATACAGGAGGGATGTTAGGGGGTGCTTGGAGGAGGCCTGATGTCCATTCTCCTCCTGATATTGGTGTGTCATTTGGTGCCACCAGAAGTATATGTAGAGACATACCGGAGGCACAGGCAAGTACCCCCAGGGATTTGGAAGAGATAGTGTGACTACTAAACAACATATATTCTGACCCGATTGACTCCCTGAAGCACATGGGCAACTCCTTCGACAGGATGACTGACACACTGGATCAGGTATTATCTGTGATAGAATGTCTGTTGGGGAAGGGTGGGCATCCATGTGGCTGGAGAGCTATTACATCTTCTGGTGATTAAAGAAGAGGGCGCATAAGATTCTGCCCCCATACTAACACTACATCCACTGGTCCATCAGCGATTGTGGTGTGCCCACCCATATGTGGTAGGCCATGGACTCATGGTCCTGGACATAGTTGTGAGGAGGGCTCATCCAGCAGACATCACTCACATTCAAGTAGTACCCTAACTTCTAGCCAGAACCATGGAAGTAGTGCAACGCCTGTACCTGCTGTTGATGCTGCTGACACTGTCTGTGGTCTTTGAAACTGTGGTCCAGATCCTTGCTGTTCTTGTTGAAGCAATTTCCTGAGTATTATATTGTGTAACATGGAACAGACTGTAAGTATTTTGGCAGAAGTGTCCGGGTCATATGCAGTGCACCTCCTGATGTGTCCAGACAATGGAAACTTGATTTCAGCAATACAAATACACTTTCTACGATAGCCCTAGTTTAAATGTGGTCATTATTGTATCCTTGCTTAGTGGGGTTGTGTGGGTTTCTCATGGGTGTCATAAACCAGGACTCCACTGCATAACCTGCATCATCCACTAAACGACTTTAAGGAATGTCACCCCGAGCAAACCTAGTGTACAGCTCACAGATGTGACATATGTGTGAGCTGTGGAAACTACCTGGGTTACCTGCACTGACACTGTAGATGGTCTCTTCTGCATTACAGACAACCTGACAATTTATAGAGTAGAAACCTTTTCTGTTGATGTACCCCTTCCCTGTTCCCCAGGTGGCACTTTTATTTCTATGTGTGCACAATCTATGGCCCCCAACATACAGGGCTATTGCATACAATTCCTGCATGGTTCTTGTTCTCTCTTGTGGGGTTTATGAGAAACAGATACCCTCCATTGTATGCAATATCATTACATTAAAAACCTTATGTAACATTTTTGAGGCTAATGCCTGGGAAATCATTTTCATATCATCCCTGTGTTTCTCTGGAAAGCATCATTAGCTAGTATATGTAATGCTAAATATAACTCTGTTTCTACTGGGATGGGTTTTCCACAATTTCCCTGGCTGGGGGGTGGGGTGGGAGTGGCAGAGGTTGTATATTTACTCCAGTGTTTCCCTGTCCACCCTATATGTCTGAAACTGAACAACACAGAAATAAGGAAAGTCACCTATTTTTTTTTTTTTCATTTAGAAGATGTTTGTTCAGCAATTCTAATCACTGTAATAAATATTTGCTTAATTTGTCATGTGTTGATCAGGATTAGTAGTTCTTCGACCCAAAATGCTGAATCCAGAATACCGAAAAGTAAACCAAAGCGAAAATGAATAAATTGACAATTGTGGTTTGATGTATTCGACATAGCAGGAGGTGACATCAGTTACATCCTGCTATGCACATTAACATACCATTAAACTAATTCTACTATTTTGCAGGGGGGCTATGCCCTCTTGCACACTCACTGCACATTAAATATATCAACTCCGAGATCACACTACAATGAGGAAATGGGGTAATTCCCTGTTCCTCAATGAACCGCGACCTCCTTGCACAATGTTGAGCCCAAATGCTTGAATTACACTACCCATTTGCTGTAGTGTAGTCGATACATTTTGGTTTGACATTCTGCCAACTTGAAAACTGCAAATCAACCACATGCAGTTTCATGGTTTTCAGAGAGAAACTTTAAAAAATAAAGTTATTGCAGGCTAAACTGCAGCTCATAAAAAGTCAGCCAGTAATGTCTATGATGTAACACATAAAAGAAATTATGTAAGGTGGGATGAAATAATGAGTTCTAACTTTCTACACATTCACTGTGACTGAAAGAGAATGGTATACTGAACCCTTTCTTTATATACATCATATAAAGACAGTCTTTATTGTACCAAAATGAAAGTATTGCTTTATAAGTGAAATGTATGAGAAACAATGCACAAGATATCTGTTCTAAAAAGGATCATTTAATGAAACATGAATATTTAGCGATAGGCAGGTTTTAGTTTTATATATATCCATATATATCCATGCTCGTCGAGTTCCGTGGGTTTTCTTTTCATTTTTTTTTTTTTAATTAACGTCTGGAATCTAGACTGCTGTAAAAGCAGCCCAGATTAAAGAGAAGGCATCAGTGTGATGCCCAGAAGTCCATGTGGTTTAACCGCACAGAAAACTAGAAGGGGGTTCGGACTGCCACGTCCGCAGGCATGTACGTGACATGGACGGCTGGATTGCTACTGATTGGTTCTCGCTCTCTTCTCAAAAAAGAGAGTGAGAAACAATCAGTAGTAGTAGTAGCCTGTAAACAGTACTTCTTGTCTTGTGTTATGGAAGGAAGGTACATTACCGTTGCGTTGCTGAAAGCAAAAGTACTTAAACAACTTTGGGTTTTTTTCAGCTTGCTGCAGTCACCGAGTCAGACAGGAAAAGAAAGAAAGGAGAAGACGGACAGTCAGTCACTAAGAAGTAAAGATAAACAGAGGTAGGTGCTGGACTCGGCTCTGTCTACAGAATCAGAATAGGCCCCAGAAAAAAAAAAAGAAAACAACATGCAGAATGCTGCAGGAAATAGCAGTGTGTACTTCATGCCAACTAACTGACACTCCCTATGACCAGATTAAATGTGTTTTTGTCTGGTATAAGCTGACTTGTCATTTTCTACAAATGCTCTTGTTTCAACACCTTTCCTGTCTCACATTTTTTTAACAGCATTTACTTTTGTTGGTATGTTTGTATCTTCACAATTGTTGGTCTGTGCAAGACTTCTTAAGATATAAACGTGATGTGACCTCTATTTTAATATGTCCTGCTGTGCAATACCATTCCAGTTGCTGCTACTGGCCTTCATAATGCATATGCATATGCAGTCTGTCCCTTCCAACTTTTCAGAGCTGGCTGTACACTTCAGAATTTCCTTCCTTGCTCTGTCTTCAGTCAGCCACTGCTTTTTCCTCTCCTTTATTCTTTACATTATCTTTTTTCTTCCAGATTTTATTTGTGTTAACATCCAGACAGAATTTCATTCAGTTAGGATCTAAATCCGAACCAAATTGTTTTTTTACTGGCTTTGTCTGGCAGTTATTGATTTTTCTGCTGGCATAGCAGCATTTAATATGCTTCTCAGTTGGTGGCCATCTTCAATGTTCGAGGTAGATGGCACCTCTGAGTTTGGTCTTTGTTCAGTGTTATTGCAATTTTTTTGTAATAGTATGTACAAATTAGGACTTAGAAATATTCACCCTACATTTATTTTAATTTCAGAGGTGTAGATATTATGGAAATTGAGATTTGCTTTAGCTGCTGGAATTTGAATACACTAGGAATAAGGCCGTTAGTGTAGGAAGCACTTTCCAGTTTTTTGGGGGGGCTATTTGTCTACATGCTAACAGTATGTGGCATTGTGCTATCATCCTAATGAGGACTGTTGTTGTTGCCCTTTTGTTTTGTTAAGTTAATATGTTATTCAGCACTGTGCAGACTACATGTTAACAGGGAAAGGGGGTGGCTACATTGAAAAATGCATCACCATTATACAGAACATGGTTTCAGCACCATAGGCTACCCCTTTGGGATAGGCTAGTACACCAGTGGCCCTCCTTGTATTGTCAGTGTTCTGCAGACATGCAAGTTGACTATGGCATATAAGCAATGTTGGCATAATAAAATTGAAAACTGGTGTTTATATTAACTAAAATATACTGTGGCTATCTTACAATGTATGACAAATGTTTTTATTATTTTTTTTTGCTGCATGTTAGTTTCTTGCCAGATAGTTATTGTTGAATGTAAGTTACTGACTGCCATTGATTTCCTAGCCACATAGCAGTTTAGTACTCTGATATACTGCTTGCATGTGGCACCTCCTTGCCACATAGTAGTTTTAGTACTCTGATATGCTGCTTGCATGTGGCACCTTATTTGCATATTACATTGCTTCCCAGAAGTTTTGCACTAAACTCAGTGCATTCTGCCAAATTCCACAATTTTTGTTTTTATTTCTTTTTGTTGTTGCTTGAAGAACTTAGGATATTGTTACAGAATTAGATCTGTGTTAGGCTCAGATTCAAGTGGTCTTGGTAATAATGTATTTTATTTAGTTTTGGTAAAATATATAGGCGATGATGCAGAAATACATATTTGAATAATCTTAATAATTCTTGTGTCTGAAGTTTTCAAAATGTAGGTGGATGTTGTTGGAAGATATTTGACAAAAATTTAAGAGTATTATTCTCTTTCACTGAACAAATGTAATGTACAAGAAATGAGTGTGAAAGATGAAGAAAGCAGGATAATCACTCTTTTGATGTAGGAAATCGGTTGTAGATGTGGATAGGGGTGATATAACGTGCAATGAAAATATGAAGGATTAAATATGTAGCAATGTGAGGACTACTTGTGAATGTTTTCATTTATTTTTATTTGGCAGGTTACTTATTTCTGCTTTGGATTTTTTAACCAGCAAGTGAAGTGTAAAGATTATTGCATTTTAAGGTTCTTAACTTATTGATTGGTCTCAGTTAATCCTGGTTGTTAGTAAAAACATGAGGACATTTGGCATCCAGGAGAAAATGGGTGTGCAGTTTGAAAATGCTTATAGTTCTTCATTGACTGGGTGACATGTTTATAGTAGTGATGTACTGAAAATGATTGTTTAAAGAATGGACGAATATCCTTGGTCCCCAGTAGTGCTGCTGGTGGATGATGACAGTTATTATATGGTTGAAGCAGAGATATGATGAGTGCTGATAGAAAATAGAACTGTAAGTGAATATACATACATTGATGGGATGAATGTGATGGATGTCTAACTCCTTTTGGTTTAATTAAAAGCTCACAGCAATATGGTACTGAAAAAAATAAATGAACATTGGCCAAAAACTGCAACAAGGTTCTTTGTTTGAAGTTTAAATTGATGGAGATGAGGTGGTAAAGAGGAAGACTGGAGAGGATTAGGAAAGGTATGCTGCCTGTGTTGTCTGGCGGCAATGTTATGGTTATGATTGCCTATTTACTGAGGGAGGGCTTTTATTAGTAATATATAGACAGGACTGCATTTACATAGATAATATAACAAATAGTAACGTTTCAGTGATGAGAAGGTAAGCTGCAAGAGAAGTATTTGTTGGATGGGCGTATTAAAGAGGTATAATTGGAATGATAAATATGTAATTAATGGGAAACTGCATATGTTCCACTTATATTGCAGAAATAATGACAAGCGCATTATAAAGCAGTAAATGAGAGCTAGTTAGTTGTTGTCAGGCAGCAGGTATTTTTGGATAAGAAACATTTTTACAAGTGTGGGTATCACAGAGATTGCTACTTTTAGCATGTTACTCGGTACTTTAATAAAGCTGAATATAAATTATACTTAAAACTGCAGTGCAAGGAGAAGTGGTTTGAGCTGAGTGCTGCTTGTTTTTTTTTTTTACTTGATTTTGACTGACATTCCAGTAATGTATTTAAAAAGTAATTTATTTTTTCATGCCTCACAACCTTTTTGTTTCCATCTAGATATTAAGTAAGCTGTCATGCAGCCAATGCATTAAAATATTTTTTCTTCTACACTTCATTTTGTCAACAACGCATTGAGTAAACATATTTTTGACAAAGGACCCACTCACAGCTTTCGTTTTGCTATTATAGACCAAGTTGAAGTAGGGATTAGTGGAGGTAATTGGAAAGTAAGTTTATCAGCATTAGACAGTAGATGGCAGATACTATGTGATGCAACAACAAGCCCTGGGTTAAATGACTTTATAAGTATAAAACCCTTTTACAGTTGGACTCTTGAGGTTTTCCTGGTTATAACTACTATGGTAAACCATCATACTACATCTTTTGACGCACAACTTTTCACAACTACTTTCATACAACCCCATACTTGTTTTCACACATTTCCTGTCTCTTATACAATTATACACTTTCACACTTAATTGTTTATGCTTACATTTCATACATTTTATACATTTTAGATTTTTATACATTTTAGATTTTTGTATTTTACATAAACAACTATTGTCTCATATTTATTCACATATTTATATATTCATATATATTTACATTTACATTTATATTCATATTTATATTTATATTTATATTTACATTTACATTTACACTTATTTGTATATGCATATATACCACATTTATACTTTACATCTTGTATCCTACATTTTATATGTTATATATGTCTTGTACAATGATTACATTTTGAAGATATACAATGTAATTTGATTGGTGGATTTTCATTTTTATTTTAAGTGAAGACAGAGCATCAATACTACGTTGAATATTTTACACATTTTTTTTAATGTTATTTTATTTCATCAAGGCATGAGATTTTGTAGTCTATTAGTCAACGATTTATGGGTGTTAATATCAAACATTTCTATCAAACATTTTTGCACATTGTTGGTTCAATACTTTGTTTTTAGAAGGTTTTTAGACCTTATTTGGGAATTATTGTGATGTCCATTGATGTTTGTACAATGTCACTGTTAACCATTAGATATATACAAACGAATGTTACACAGTGTTAACACATGCAGTTGATCAGATAAAGAGCATTGCCCTTTAAAATGTAATTAAATGCTTTGTGGATATTGGTGCTAAAATTCCTTTAAATAGGACTCTTTTGGTTTTAAACATGGTTCTGAGGAAGTCTGTCTTACTACAGATGAAAGCGCTTAACCTAGATTGATTGCTGCATTCGCTTATTTTGGTGTACTGTTTTGTGTTCAATAAACCAAGAGGAAAAACATTTCTGGTGTCCGAGCTTTGGTGGATGCGTGTTGCTGACTTTTACTTCTGGGCTGCAGTTACTTCATTTTGTCATGACTGGACTCTCATAATGACGGTTTGGCACCCAGGGCAGCGTATTTAATTAAAGTTACAGTTTTTGTGGTTTTCAGCATAGCTCCTCCCCTTTCTAGTTGGCTGCATCCCTTCCCATTGACCCCACCCATTCAGCTGTCTCCTGCAGCCCCCTTTGATTTGAAGTCACCAGCTGCCACTGTATATATCTGTAGCTATATGTCTATGTATATATATATATATATATATATGTATATATATATATAGAGAGAGAGAGAGAGAGAGAAAGAGCATTATGTAAATACTGTCCTGGATTAAAAGTCTAGTCTGCAATGTTACAGAACTGATGATCACAGCTGCTATGTAGATTCAGATGTGGACTCAAGACCTGCCTGGTTTGGGCACTAATAGGCTGACTCTGGCAGGAGTATAAAATCATTCTGGGCCTGCCTAAGCCTTTCTTTAGTTATACACCCTCAACCATCACTTTTTCACAGCCTTCTCAAATTTTGTCTACAGAGCTGTAAACTTCTTATCTGTAACAATACTCAAAAATACTGGAAAAATATACATTTATTTGCATACTGTGTTGCTGGATATAGGCTACAGACTTTACTAGGTAAACAACTTAAATTCCTAATATATTTTCATATACTTTAGGAAAGAAACTACTGCACTTTCAGGTTCTTATGTGACACAGTGGTTAAGTTCTGGCTGTTACTGCATGAAGGTTTGATGTAGTGATGTCATAGAAGCAAGAAGCTACATAATCTACTTCATTGTGAGAAAAGTTCCAGAATTATAAGAAGAAATGCCTGGAAAGAAAAACACAGAATATCAGACACTATTGCAGAAAGCACTTAGCTTCACAGCAGAAGCAGTTCTTTGAAGAAAAACATACATTATTTTAGATTTGTTATTGGATTTGTTACTGAATATTTTGAAGGACAATTCTTAAGGTAAATATAAAATATATTAGGCAGTCCTAAGGACTATTACTGCTTTTGTGTTTCTTTAAATTTTCCTATGTGACATAGTAGCTCTTTTTCAAGAACATTACATTGATGTTTTGTACACCATTATTTTTGTTACAGCTGTAAAATATTGACAGTGTTATTCTATTTAGCATTTAGATTCATTTATGTGTAAGATGACAAAGTTCTTCATGTAACTTTCTTAAGAAAAAAAACTTGTTTCTTTACCTGACTCACATCTTGATTCTTTCTGTATTTTTCACACTTAACCATGATTTATGTCTTACTGCCTACAACTTTTATATTGTCGTTTTTCATTTTAGATTTACTGCATCTAGATATGTGTCATTTTTGGTTATCTAAGCACTTAATTAACAAACTGTTATTTTTTTAAAGAATTTCTTACTAATTTTCCTATCTCATAAATGTCTGCACCATGTCAACTCCTATGTGCTTTATTACATGACTATTATATGTTATTAAATGTTGTGTTTCTTGCCACATCTAGTTAAAGTACTTAAAATTCTCCCAGTCTATGCCTCATTCCATATCATATATGTCTTCTGGTTTCTCCCTTCTGAAACCCAAGGTGAAGTACTCATTCAGTACTTCTGTTTGATTTACAGATTCCTATCAACCTGTTACATGATTATGTTTGCTTTTGTCTGTTTCCCCTCTGTCATGGTCCTAAGCAAGCTTTGTCACTCCCAGTTTTTAGTCCCATCCATCATCCTCTTGTCCATTCTTTGACATTCTAAGACAGATCCATTTCCTCCTTGTCTATGCAAGCTAGATATTTATTAATTGTTGGAAAATGCACTTTATTATTGGCTTCAGATTGGTTAAAAACACTAAATCTAGCTTTGTTACTCTCAGTGACAGATATCCAGTAAATATTTGCCAGAAAGATTTGTCTTCTTGCCAGTTAGAATCACTGTGCCCTGCCTATCAGTCAGACCCCTGTAAGTGAGGCAGCTTGTTCATACAAAGTACATATGTGTGCTAATTTTACTAAGAAAACCAAACTTTAATTTGGGACCCACACAGTAGGTTGTCTTAAATGTAAAATAAATGTATTTAGTCAAGGCTCACAAATTATCATTATTCATTAGTGTACATACATAGTCTTTCATAATCACAGATAAGGCTTGAGTCACACACTTAAAAAGGCAAATGTCACCTTACAATGTTCAAGTACTCTTTTGAAGTAGTTAAATCATTTTTTGTAGGTTTGCTTATTATTTACTGGGTAAGGGGGAAAGAAAAATTATTTTTCTCAGATTTTATGAATAGAATTGTATACTTCTTGCCCACAATGGTGGTAAAATTATAGGAAACGTACCTTCCTTACATATACTTTATTTGCATAATGTGTTGCTGGACATAGACCACATACTTTACAGGCTAAAGCACTTGATTCAAATTTTTGAAAGTGATTTCATATACTTTAGAAAAGAAACTCCTGCAGTTACAGGTTTATAAGAAGCACATCAGTTTTATTCTGACTGTTGTTCATAGGTTCATAGATTAGTACTAAGCTAACTGCCCTTGCGAGCCATTTTAAGCCTAGCCAATTGTCCCTTGTGAGACTCAAACCTTGCACCTTGTGCTTGCAAGGCAAGCACCTTAACCATTAGGCCACCCTCCCAACCCAAGGTTGCAGGACATTTTGATGTATTGCCAGCTTCACTGCAATTTAGAATCTGAAAAGCAGTTGTAGAATTAGGTTATTGTTATATAAGAGGCATACTTTGAAAGAAAAAGAATATCGGAGGATCTCCGAGAGTCAGATGTTTTGCAGAAACAATACTTTGAGAGAAAAAACACACATTATTCTGAATTTAATGTATTAGTTACAGAATATTTTGAAGAGGCATTTCTTAAGATAAGGATAAAATATATCAGGCAATCTTAAGGGATTTTAATGCTGTTGTCTTTCTACCAATGTCCCTAAATGACATTACAGCTCTTTTTACAAGAATATTATTGAGATATTTTGTACACTATTATTTCTATTTCAGCCGTAACTTATTAAGCTCTATTTATTGTATTTGGCATTATTCAGCATATGTTAGATGAAGTTTCTCACTTCACTTTACTGACTCTCTCCTCAATTCATGGTTTCCTTTTCTGTCTTTCACCTCAATTCTTGCTGTATTCTTCACATTTAACCATGATTTATACCATGCTGCAAGTTTCTTTTGTGTTATTCTTTTTCCATTCTAGATTTACTCCATCTAGATGTGTGCCATACTTTCTCTATCCACTTGCATACTGTTATTATTTTCTTAAAGAATTTCTTACTAGGTGTTTCCTGCTTCATAAATGCCTGTGTCACATCACCTTCTACCTGCTTTATTACAAGTCAGTTGTATGTTGCTAAAGTTTGTGGTTCTTACAAGCTGTGCCTTGTTTCAAGTCATATGTGTCCCCTTGTCTCTTCACTCTTAAGGCCAAGTTGAACTATGCATTCAGTACTTCTACAGTCTATTACGTGACTAGGTTTTTGCTCTTTTCATCCTCTGTAATGGACCTACGTAAGTCTCTCCAAGTCATCAGTCCCATTGGTCATTCCTTTTCCATTCTTTGATATTCTAAGTCAGGTCCATTTCCTTGGTTCTGCAGGTGTACAGGATAGTTTTTTATTAACAGTTAGAAAAATACGCTTTATTATCATCTTCTAAATCCAGCTTTTTTCTACTTTGTGAAAGAAGCCAGCAAATATTTGCAGAAAGATTTGTTTTCTTGTAATTTAGAAACATTATACCCTGCCTGTCAGTCAAGCACCAATAATTGATCCAATTTAGTCATACATTGTACATATAGGTGCCACTTTAAACTCATTGCAGCCAAGTGTGCCTCCAGGTATTTCTGCAGTTAAAGGACTACTACAGGCAAATGTTGAAAAAAAAACATATATTTTTTATCTAGTCATGAATGTCTGCACCTCTCAACGCTATGTGCCACAAAATAAGTATTCATTCCTAATTATATTTACTTTTTTATCCTAGATTTCCCTCATGGGCCTGGCATCTTGATGAGAGCTCTGTCTCAAAATGCAGTATGACAGCCCTCATTGTTAGAAAAAGTAGCCCTACCATTTGTTGTCAGATTAGACTTCCATTCACTTAACATGGAAAACCTGAAAAAAACTGCCAAGTTTAAGAGTCTGCAGATCATGTGTCACTGCCTGGTCTGCACTGAGTTTTACAAATGTTGTTCCTAGTAATGTACTACACATTCTCTGGATAAAGCTTACAAAAGTGTCAACAAATTACTGAGATAAAAAAGACTTTACAAAGAGCACTTTTGTTAGTTGCAGTTCCTAACCAAGTTTCTCCTCCCATCTGCCCTCCTTCAATGAGCCAGAATATCATATTTCCAATTTGGTTAGGTTCAGCTTTCTTCTTTCTTTCTTTCTTTCGGCTTTTCCCGGTTAGGGGTCGCCACAGCGGAACTCCGGTCTGCTAATGATTGGCAGTAGATTTTGATGTGCTGGCTTGCCGGGCCTAACGCACAAAATGTCGCCACACAGAAGACGCTCTAACTGAGAATCGAACGGGCAGCATCTAACTGTGAGGCGATTAACGCTACTGCAGCACCACCACCACAGTACTTGGTTAGGTTCAGCTACTTAATTAAATTTGCATGACAATAGACATCAAACAAATGACAGCCTTGTGTGCCACTAAAACTCTTCCTTCCTATGTTTCCTCACTCCTTTTACTTTTGATTAGCAGTTTCTCAGGCTTTCGGAGTTAAAAAAAACCACACACACAAATATCATTCCACAGTTTAGGCCAATATTATCAATTTTTAAAATGTGCACAATAATATATTTACTTTGGATTGCTTTCTGGCTGTTCACATGGTTATTTTTGCATAGTAATTCTGTTGTAGCATAACCTAAACCATTTTATGTAATGTCAAGCTGAACAATGAAATGGTTTTGTTTCTTCTTAACAACAACCTGCCAAGCCTCTGATGGGACCCACTACTTTCTGTTATGATGACTTTATGCAGCTTTTCTTAGTTGTTCACTTGCAAACATATCTATCATCCTCTCAGCACAGACTCCTGTAGAAAGCTTCCAAATCAGAAACTGTTCAGAATAGCAATACTACTCATTTAGTAGGCTTACACAATAAGACTACATGAATTGCCATTCCTTTTATGAAACAGAGTTTTTAAGTGCAATAAATGTCATTATTTGTTCATGAGAATGCAACACCTTATTCGAAAATCATTATGGATTGTACTTTCTCAGAGCAAATGCGTAAGCCAAAAGTAGGTACACTGGTGTGGAATCAGACAATGTATATATACATAAATTTACAAGTCACAGGACTTTTTTGTTGAACTGTCTTTAAACACATTCCATGAAACTACCTTCTCTCTAATCTTTGTATATGGTTGTACAACTTGTACTAGTTTTTGTATTTTTAAAACGTATTTATATTCATACTTTCCATGTTTTTTTATTACGTGTCCTTTGTATAACATAGAACTTTTCTCCCTGTGTCTCCTCTGAAAATGGACCTCCACCTCAGTTGGACACTTGGTAAACAAAACAAAAAAACAAACAAAAAAAAATTATTAATTTTAAATAGACAGACCTTCCCAAACATACATGTGTAGAACAAATGTTTATATGGAAATATAGATATGGAGCTCACATAATATGTGTATGTATACACACAGACACACACACACACACACACACACACACACACACACACACACACACACACACACACACACCTCGTCAGCTAGTAATCTACTGAATATTCTGTTGCATTGAAAGGGACCTCAGTGTCAAATGTAATGAAACAGTTTTCTTTCTCAAGTGTTTATGTATTAAATTATTTCTACCTGCATCATTCACCCCTCCTCTCTCATATTCCCTTCCTTGCTCTCTTCTTCACACCCAATTTCTTTTTCCCCAATGACTTGTACATTTTATATATATGCAAATGTCAGTTTATATTATTGCACTCACTATGTATGACTTTTCAACAAATTGTCTATTATTTTTACTTTGATTTCTATATGGCATAGTCAGTCAATCTGTTGTGACCACTTTGGATGAAGTTGAAAACAAGCACTAGTTAAAAAAATAAATAAATAAATAGAATGAATCTGTTGGGTGGACAGAAACCAAATGATGATCTGGAGCATTTCTCCCTGGGCCTCCGCTGAAAACAGGCTCTGTGGAACCTAGTCGGACTTTCCCGGTCAACAAATGTTAAATAAATAAATAAATTACATACAGTGTACTGGCCATGACTCATTTTTCATAAATGCACTATTATCAAGACATGTGAGAAAGATGCCTTGGAGTTAAGCATGTGCATTTATTTATTTATTTTTATTTTACATTTGTTGACCGGGCTAGTCCAGCTGGATATATGTCCATTTTCAGTGGAGGCCCGGGGAGAAAAGCTCCGCAAAATACAACAACATAAAAGGTCAAGACAAAGACAATAACAGTATAATTTGGTACATAAGAAGTTTTAACAATTATAGTACAAGCCTAAGATTATATATTTTATATTTCAGTAGGCAAAAGGAAAACTTTATCTAAGAATAGATGAATAAGACTATCAAAAGGCACAGCTGAAGTACAGAAGGAAAGCACCCTGTGGAGGTGCAAATATGAGCTCTCAGGATTCAAATTGAAATGAATGTCTGTGAAGGTGCTTGATGTAAATAAGATTACAAGGGAACACAGCAACATTTCTTCTGAAGTGCGGGGTTGACACCTCATTACTTTAGCAGGAAACACAACATTCATATGTTTGTGAATGACTTCAGAAATCATAATGTGTGAGGGCAGTTAAATAACAATGACCGAGAGTGTTTTCAATAGGAAGAGAGAGGCAGAGTAAGGAAATGTCAGTGATTCCATCTGAAAGGCAGCTGCAGACAATGGGACTCCTATGTAAATGAGTGTGCTTGATTTTTGAGAGAGACAATGGATGCTCAGGTTTAACAAAAGGATGGCAGTTATCTAACAGTTAGCCATGATCCCCATGGGTGTCTTATTTGTGCTATCTGATGACTTCTGAAACATATTAATTTAAATAAAATAAATAGCATTATCAGACCGGGTCATGTGGAAGAGAAAACATGTATTTTGCTCAGATTCTGATTTTAAAATACAAATACATCATCATTCCACCTGAGAAATGTGTGGATATGTACTTATACCATCATTCACATATGAACATCTTATATACATAGGCGAACTAGGCAACTGCCTAGGGCGCCATACAGGCCGGCCTCATAAGGGGCACAAAATCGCAAAGCAAACAAAAGTTAAAAAGTTAAACTTTCTTCATTTTTCTGATTTTTTTTTTAACATTGCGCCCGACGCCCATTTGTACACAGTAGCATTGCGCCCTCACCCCATGACTGACGACATGAACACACAGCATAGAACGCCCCCTCCCTATGTTGTTCTTCCATTCTCTCCCCCCCTGCATGATGTATGTATGAGTCTCTTAGTAGTGGCTGCTGTTGTCAGCATTATTTAAAGCATCCAATCAGTGATGCTTTCGTATTAGTGACGTCCCTGGCTACTGCCAATCAACAGTATATAATGCAGTTCATGCCTGCTTCTCATTCTTTTCTTCATGACGAGCTAGAGATGGGTGCATCCATTGGCCAATATTTGCTTCCTGAATTTCTTCTGGACTGGATGGTGTGGTGTGGATCATCAGCGGCCTGGTTCACTTTACCACGCGGGCTCCCAACTGCAGATTTAATTTATTTTGGCATTTATTTTCTTCTTTACCACTTGCTGCTTATTTTGCTTTACCTTAAGGTAAGTTGATGCTGCAGGTGCCTCTCACATGCAAGAGTTATTTACTTGTTGTAACCACCGACCAGGAGAAAAATATTTTTTATGAAAGGGAAATGTTTTGGATAGTGATTTATTTACAGCTTTTTTGGAATGCCATCTTAGCTGCTGCTTCAGTGCTGAGAAAAATTAATTGTGAAGAAACTGTGTAGCATTCCTGGCTGGCAACTTGTTTCCTGCCCAGATGTTTGGGGAATGCAGTGCATCTTCAGAGTTAATGGGTCACACCAGTAGCTTGTTCTGTAGTGTTTAATAATTATTCATTCACATTCGATTCATTGTTAAACCACTATTTTAAGCATGAGGCAGATAGAAGTTTTAACATTTCACACAGATGTTTGTTAAAAATGTTTTAAATGTTAGCATTTATATTTTTAACTTGGATGTGTGTTATGGTTGTATAGCAAGTAATATAAAAAAGGCCAAGTGGCCAAAAAACCTAGGTTAACTTCTGTTTTTTGGAATAAAATTGGTTTGGAACTCTAAAACAAGGTGGTTCCAGCTTGCTGGTTTTTGGATATTCTTCTCCTGGTAGGTGGTTGCTGCTTTGTGGTTTGTTCATTCTGGTTATTAGTTTGTGTGTATTTACTTGTTGTGCCTGTGTGTGAAAATTGCTGTGTTTCCCTGCTCTGGGTGTTGGGCTTGGGGTTACATACTAGGCTAGCTAAACTTATCGTTAATGGTGTTCTCCTTTTTTGCTCATAAAATTATCATTTAGTTAATAGCTAAACTTATCGTTAACTTATGGTTTTCTTCTTTTGCACAAGCCTGCACAACTAAACGATACGTTTATGAGCAAAAGGAGAAAACCATATGTCTCGCCCCCTAACTTGGTTGAGCAGTGAAGTAATTACTTTTTCTCCTTGATGAATTCTACAGTCTTTCAGAGTCCCTGATTATGTGAACAAGGGAAATTTGATTTATATCCCTAGCCAACATATAATTGGCGAAATCAGACCAAAAGCAGGTTATTAAGTGATTGGTAGAAAAACGGTTCGTTGAGGTTGCTTTTTCATGTAAGGAAACCTCAAGTAATACTGATATTGGTGAAACATAAAATACCCCTAATTTAACCATTTATTTATTCCCTTCAACTATCCTTACTTTTTAGGGATGGCCCTAATATATTTTGGCTAAACCTTTGTACTGTTTATCCTTAAGTTGTGAATTACATTGATTATAACAGTAAATATTGATAAACATGACAGGTACAAACTGATTCTGAGTCAGAAAATCAAACTATTCACAAAACCTCTTAACTTTTTCAAGTCTTCTCCCTAATTTTGGCATGTCCTCAAACATTTCTGCTTTGTCCTTATAGGGTTACCACCTGTTCCACTTTGCTAGGGACAGTCCCTCTTTGGGCAGTTGTGTCCTGCGAAAAAAATAAAAGAAATGGCAAATGCCCTGACATATTAGGACAAAAATACTTGCTAGTGTTTTAATAGTCATATAAAACAGTTATTTTTTATCTGAAACACCTAAATGTTACATGAAGTAGCATAAGCAACTCAAATGCTACAAGAATAAGCTTTTATTTGGCAAAAAAGTGAAGCTCTGTCCTTTGTACTGCAAAATCTGACATTTCCACTTTGGGCATTTGAAAAAGTGGCAACCCTATGTCCTTATCATCTTTGTCCATTGGAAAGGCAAATACTTTAACACTGAGCTTGAGGATTATCAGACTAAGCATGCAGAATACAGATAGTTAAAGATCACATTTTTGACTGGTTTGCGACAGGGAAGTTAGGGCTTAGTGGAGAGAATGAATTCTTTGGACTGCTGAGCTGGGCTGGGGAACCTGAGGCATGTGAAATAAGTGGGCCAGAGTGATTTTTTTCTAGGGGGCATAACAGTGTTATGAAAAAAGAGACAGATCACTAAAAGTATGAGTACATTTCCTTCCTTTTCCTTACAGTTTTCTAGAGGAGGGTTAGGTTCATAGGTTAGTACTAAGCTAACTGCCCTTGTGAGCCATTTTAAGCCTAGCCAATTATCCATTGTGAGACTCAAACGCTGCACTTTGTGTTTGTAAGGCAAACACCTTAACCATTAAGCCACCCTCCCAACCCCATCTTGTAATATAGTGATTCATTTCTGTTACATGCTGTGAAAAATAAGTTTAGCTAGTAGAGTCACGAGTTAACGGGTTACATGAGGAGACTAGCTTGGATTCTGCTGTCACTGGTATATAATTTTATATATTTGTTATGCAGAATGTGTATGCAAAAAGTGTGGTTCAAATATTTATCTGGTACGGTAGTTTTATCTTTGAGTCAGAAAGGACTGTAAAAGAATTTCAAGCGGCAGTATTTAAACTTATAACAGCGAATTTTGCCCTAAAAGCAGACTGTTTAAAAAGTTTCCACTTTTCGGGTAGCAGGTACTATTTTGTTAACAGTTTATTTATTTTGACTAGTAACTGAAAATGTTAAACTGATGTGTATCTGTTTTTTTTTCCATTATACATATGAGCGCATAATATAACAGTTCTAGGCAAAATCTACAATTTAGAATTAAAATGCATGTTGACCCCAGTCTTCCTGCTCACGTTTCATGTCTGTTTTAATTAGTGGTAATTGTATGCTGAATGTATGACCAAACTAAGGGCACTGCAATGTTTGATTTAGTTTTATGTGCTTTAATGCAAAACTTATGCCTTTTACCTGATACCTCAAGTCACTGCCAAAGTAGTTGGTAACTTTTATTCTCAGTGTTAGAATGCTTTGCTGGTCTGCAAACGTTGCATGCAGTTGGATGTATAAGTAGCTTTTGACTGAGTTAGCCATACAGTCTTGTATCACACTTGAAATTGGTACTTACCTGGGGTACTTGCTAAACGAAGTGAGACAATGAAAAGTGTGTTTAATTTCCGTACGCTATGATAATTTTGATTCCAGAGTATGGATTTACTGAATTTTCACATGCTGTAACACAAAATACAAAGCAGTCCATCATATGGATGTATGTATAGGTATAGATGGATGTATAGGTACTGCAGTTTGCTTTCTCTTCATCCCCATTTCCTTTCGTCAATGGTTAATCCTTTTCAGCGTTTCTTACACTGTTTGTTGGGCACCAGAGGTGTATATAGAGGTGATTTTGTTTTTAAACCTTTGTTTACACATACTCCGACTTGGAACAAGGCCAATTTTCAGTTTAGGCCTGGGGAGAAATGCTCCAGATGCATGTCTTTGACATATAGCTAGAGATAGAAAGGCATTGAGATTTATGTTGGTTTTCTTTTTGGTGCATTCACTGTCAGTATTATGGAACTCTGTATTGCAAGCAGTTATGATGTATTCTTTTTTAATTGATACAGAAATGCTCCCAGTACATGTTCTTTTCAGTTTTTATAATGGAGGATTGCGTAGTTGGCAAATGGATTAACTGCATCAGGTTGTGAACCTTTGGTTCAACTCCATGCTAATATTTAACAAGTGTAGATTTATTTATGTATACTACATTACAATGTTTTTTGTTGTAAAAGGTTTGAAAAAGTGAATCACAATGTTTTACATTGACATTTGTTAACACTTCTATGTTCAGTTGGGTGATTGTTGGGAGTCACACCATTATGCTTCTACCTTGCTGTTCATCAAACACTTTTATGCTTCCTGTTTATCTTGCTCTTTCAATTTTTTTCTTCAAACAAATGTAAGGATCATTCTAACTGCAAAAGTCTTTCTTGATGGTCTTGGTTTCAGGGCAGGCTTAGTTGCCAGACTTTTCTGTTTCAACACTAAGTACTAACTGCAAGGACACTGCATGTGAGGAGAGAACAGTGGTATCTACTTAATCTTTTGAAACAAGAGTCCATAGCCTCTAGAACATGTTCCTCGTCCTCACTAGCCCTCTTTAAGAGGAACTCAGACAACTGGATGGGAAACAGAAAATACACCCCTGGGATCCCATCTGTGTCCCTGCTGCTGGACAGGGAAAACAGGTGCTGACTTTGTGTGAGTATGAGTGAAACTCTTGGCTAGGCTTTAGGGCCTCCATGCCAGTAGCCTAGTGTTTTATAATCATATGTTCATAGGTAGGTACTAGGCTAGCTGTCCAAGGGCATAGCCAGAGTGACGGCTTTTGCCACCCCATTGATTACCTGAGCCTCTGTCAAGCAGAGCCAATGAAGTGATCCCAGGGGTGTATTTTCTGTTAACCATCCACTCGTCAAGATTTCTCTTGAAGAATGTTAGTGAGGTGCTCTGCCCAATGTAATTAGGAATTTTGTTCCAAAGCATGGGGAGTCTCTGTGACAGGAATCTATCCCTCCAGCATGTTCTATTTATTGTTGTGGCAAGGTTTAGCTCACTAGAGCTCGTGGCTTGCAGTGATTTGGATTTCTTTAGGTGGAGCATGTCCATAAATTCTGAGTTGAACATGGCTTTGTAAGTCAGGCAGAGATCACCTCTGAGTAAGCGATATGCCACTGAGTACAGCCAGAGTTTTTTCAGTCGGGCTGCATAGGACATATGTTTGAGGCCAGTAATCCTCTAGGTGAGGTACTTTTGTGGTCTTTCCAGCTGATGTAAGTGTCTTGTGAGGTACATCTCAAATGGGGCATTATAGTTTGATGGGCCCGAGTGTGAATTACTTCATTGGTAGAGCAACTGAATTGCTATAAAGAGCTGGCCTTTGTTCATTGCAGGACCAGAAACTCAAAATAAACTTTGCATTATACTTGAAGAGCTTGTGCACAGGATCTGTAAAGTGCAATGCATGTGATTTCTAGCAGAGTGCATATCATGTTGTATCTGCATGAAGGAAAAGACTTGGCCATCAATCCGTCTGTGACAGTCTTCTATTTAGCCCCGATTTCAAGTAGTTGACACTCAGTCAACTCACTATTGTGGTGTAGTAACCAGCAGGGACAACAGTTCCTAAACATTTTGCAGACTACCATTAATGTATGAGAACTGTAAGTGTGTTCATAGTACAGTGAGGTTGTGAGGTGCACTTGGCATTGATGCTCCCCACAGATCAACTGATTTTTCTCTGCTGTACAGTATTGCTTATGCTACTTTTTCATCATCCCTAGATTTCCGGGAATCTTGGTTACCTTGAACTTGATAGAAACCAACTGCTGAAATATTCTGAAGCTTCCAGTGCTCCAATGAGTACAACATTCTCTGCAATGAATACATAATCCTCTGCAATTAATACAGTGTCCTCTGCAATGAATACAGCGTCCTCTGAAATAAATTACAGCATCTTCTCTATCTATGAATCGGTAAACATTTTCATGAAAACTGAATAGCAAATTCCTGAAGCTGGCGTTGTAGGCACAATCCATTTGGACTGTAAATGAGATTAAAATGAGCCATCACGTTACTTTATGAACCAGTAGTGGTACCATTCTAAATGTTTACAAGTAAATCAAAAATATGAGCTGGGGGGGTAAATGTGCTCAATATGGGTATACAAGCTCTAGTTCCAGGTGAATAATTCTTTATTTGAATTGTCTGTTTAGTGCTAGAAATTGAGAAGCCTGTACAAACTGTTCTGCTGTTCTACTTCATACTTTTTATAATATAAAGCTGCCTGTAATACATGTACTTAGGCCTACTTGGGCGAATTGCAAGACTTGGGTGGGTAGGCAGTTCTAAGAATTGAGAGGATGTTTATGAACACTGCAATTTCCTTTCTTAACATCTCTGCCTTTACCAAATTTATTTTTAACAGACACACTGGAAAAGGTCCAAAGAAGCTTTCTGGGGCAGCAAATAGAAAAAGAAAGGCTGAAAGAGAATTGCAAGTGGCTAGTTTACGTGCTTCAATTATGCGCTTTATGCAGTCTAGTCAGACATTAGGCAGCAGTCAGCTGGAAGACAGGGACAGTGAAATGCTTCAAGAGGCAGATTTATCTGAGGTGCCAAGTAGTCCTTCCAGGCAAGGTGAGAGTGACAGTTCCTGCCAGAGTCCCAGAGATGCTTACTGTATGACAGAAGTTGAGAATACTGGTACTGGATGTACAGATAATGAATATGAGTCAGAGGTGTATGATGGCTCTGACCTTGCAGGTGGTAATGCTGAGTGTGACAAAGAGTGTGGAGCGCAGTCAGTGTCTGGGGCATCCTTTGACTTTATTCCTATGTGTTCAGAGCTAGGAGCAAGTAATGTATCTGACCAAGTAGTAGATGTTGTATATGAGGTAGAAAATAAGAAGTAGATCCAGTAACACACAAGGAAGTCGATAGTGACCCTGGTAAATGGCCATATCCCATGGATGATAAAGTTCACTGTCTGTTAATTGCTGCAGGGCCTGTTCAGATAATGAATCACAGTTTCCCCTATGATGACCACCATAGAAGATTCAATCCCATGTTTTATAATAAAAGACTTACAAGTGGTGAGACAGTCAGAAGGTCTTGGTTGGTGTATTCAGAAAGTAGTGACTTGGTATTTTGTTTTTGTTGCAAACTCTTCAGCAGTACTCATGTAGTTGCCCTGTCTAGCACAGGGACATGTGACTGGAAAAATTTAGGGCAAAAGCTTATAGAACATGAACGGTCAGTGAAACATAAAGAAGTTGCTGCTAAGTGGCGTGACTTGCATTTGAGGCTTAAAAATAGCTCTACCATTGATCATCACCGTGAGAATATGATAAAGTCTGAGAAGAAATACTGGAGAAATGTTCTGGAAAGACTACTTGCAATCTGTCAGTACTTGTCCCAACATAACTTGGCATTTAGGGGTAGTGAAGATCGTCTCTTTACAAGTGGTAATGGCAACTTCCTTGGGTTAGTGCAGCTGTTGGTCAAGTTTGATCCAGTAGTATAAGAACATCTGCGTCGTATCAGGAATGCCGAGATCCATGATCACTACTTGGGAAAAACCATTCAAAATGAGCTGACAATGTTAATGTCCAAATCTGTCAGAGACAGTATTTTGCAAAAGATAACAGATGCAAAGTACTACTCCATTATATTGGACTGTACACCTGACTGCAG
This sequence comes from Protopterus annectens, assembly GCF_019279795.1. Classification (NCBI taxonomy): domain Eukaryota; kingdom Metazoa; phylum Chordata; order Ceratodontiformes; family Protopteridae; genus Protopterus; species Protopterus annectens. The sequence continues at coordinate 1,230,727,734 of NC_056726.1, read as the reverse complement.
TCATCAGGAACAGATGTCACTGATTGTCCGTATTGCTGAATGCAATGAAACTGGAAGTAAGAGAGTACTTTTTGTCCTTCCTCCATGTTACTGGGACTACTGGTGGTAAATAAACTTAAATGTTTGGGAATTCCACTCGAGAACTGCAGAGGCCAGGGTTATGACAATGGCTCTAATATGAAGGGAAAACATTCTGGTGTTCAGGCAAGAATCCTGTCTTTAAACCCACGTGCATTCTTTGTACCCTGTGGCTGTCACAATCTCAATCTAGTAATTGGTGATGCTGCAAAGTCATCAATCGATGCAGTTTCATTTTTTTGCTAATCTGCAAAGAATGTACACTCTGTTTACTTCATCTACTCAGAGATACACAAAATTTTTCGCGATCATGTGTCAGGTCTAACTGTAAAGCCATTGTGTGACACTAGGTGACAGTGTAGGGTAGAAAGTGTGAAAGCAGTGCGATATCAAGTGGGTGCAGTTTACGATGCCTTAGTTTCCGTGGCAGAAGTTACAAAAGGCAAGGATCCTAAGGTGTATTCTGAAGCAGCATCGCTAAGTAGTACAATGAGAAGTGCTAAGTTTTTAATATCACTGATGGTGTGGTATGATGTATTAGTGAAGGTTGGGCAAGTCAGTAAACTTTCGCAAAGCTCTTCCATGCAAATTGATGCAGTGATTTGTGCTTGATGAACTGAAAAGGTTTTTAACAGAATACAGGGCCACAGGGTACGAAAAGGCAAAAGTGACTGGTACTGACCTAGCTGAAGCACTGGAAGTGGAATTGAAATTTCTGGACGCAAATGAGGTAAACCTCAGGAAAAAGAGGGAGTGCTTTTTGGTTATGAAGCACATGATGCCTGTCTATTTGGTCCTGTACAGAGTCAACTTTCAGCACTCGTTGATGTTGCAGTGTCATCTGTGAAGGGCAGGTTCACTCAACTTGCAGCTCATAGTGCTAATTTTGGCTTCCTCTACACCATACAGGAACTCTTGGCAGTTACTGATAAGATATTTCTGTTCTGTAAAGACTTGCAGATTCTTTGAACCCACACTGAATCTGCTGATATTGATGCTGGATGTCCTTAATGTAATGAAAAAGTGAGGATTAGTGGAGCATACCTCTCAACCTGGAATCATCAAAAATCTGGACAAAGGCCCTGAAAAATAGGTACAAATCCGTACGCTGATTAACATAAAATTTGCATACATAATTATGTAATCCCGCCCATTCCAATGGAATTGTGGGGTGCCAACTTTTAAACACAAACTAAGAACAGATAACCAGAAAATGATGATAATGCACCAGTGCACTAGTCCAGCACAGACCAGTTAATTCATCTCTGTTGCTGTTAATCTTATCATATTAAGCCTAAAAAGGGCAGTTCAGTCTGTCTCAGCAAAGCAAGTGGTACATCAGAGTGGAATGACAATGAACTCTGCCTTCTGTTTTGCACATGTTTTAAGCCTTTGACCCCTATTTATGTATCTGTGCCACACTGCTGATCTACAGCTTGTCATCAACTAACAGCCATGTACTTGCACTAAGGGATCGGGCACAATTCCAAGGGAGATACCTCAAGAAATCCAAACACAATGAGCTGTGCAGTACTGAAGAGAAAATAAAAAAGTGCCAATAGAAGCTGCTTTATACTGAAGTAAAACACTCTGGGGTGCTGTGTTTATTGAAAGAGATGACTGAGTAATAGATTTTTACCTCGGCTGCCACTTCTCAAGAATTGTACACTACAGTGGTGTGTGCTTTAGATGAGTTACTGGAATAAGTGATATCATTGTGTATAATTAAGAATCTGGCACATGTTGTCTGCATGTAAAAGACAAGACTTAAACAACTCCCTCATGAGTTTGCATAGTCAGTGATGCATTCCCCTGTACTGAAGATTAACACCATATCACCATATTCCAAGCCTCACAGAGCCGCAGTGGTGCAGCGATAGCGTTGTCCCCTCACAGCAAGAAGCTCTCCTGTTCGATTATTGGCTGGAGCACCTTCTGTGTGGAGTATGCATGTCCTTCCCATGGTCGAGTGGCATTCAAAAGACATGCATGAATGGGCATGCCTTCATTGAAGGTTGGGCATCGGGCTGGCACCTCGGCACTATAAAAATCTACTGCCAATCATTAGAGGACCAGAGTTCCACTGTGGCGACCCCTAACCGGGAAAAGCCAAAAGAAGAACAACAACCATATTCCAAGCCTGACTAATGTGAATCTTGTATTTATGCAGTCATCATTAGCATTCCTTTACTGAAACAAAAACTGACACTCATACAGAGTCTCCAGCTGATAAACTGATTTTTCTTCACAGCAAGGTACATCATTGTATTTATGTAGCTAATAAGGTGGCTAATACTATTTGTCACAGGCTAATCTTAACAGTGCCATGTATTAGTCAGCCTGCTCTTGCAAAAGCACTTATTACCATGCATGTGTAATGTGTATGCAACTTTCTTTCACAGTAGCATCTAACAAAAGGGAAAACTGCTTTAAATTAATGAGCAGTGTGCATTTAAGTAACACAGACTGAGGCAGCATGAATGATCTCTGACCATTTAATATTTGTAAGCAATATTGGTTTATTCTTTCTTAATTTATACTCATGAATCTAAGATCTTAATACTGGGGGGGTGTCCTCTTTAAATGAAAAAGCATTTACACCATGTAGCCTTTAGCACTCAAAGTCATGATTTTCTTAGGCAGGTTCTGAGGATTTGATTCAAGTTATCAGACACATGACCTACTTTTTGTCATAATATGTGATGGACTTCACCAGTGTCCTGCCCTTTGTAAGCAACATTACTGGAATGCAGGCAATAAAATAGATAATAAATAAAATCCTAAGCACAAAGAGAGGAAAAGTTTTATTTTCTGTTTTCCAAAATACTTAATGTAGTCCAACAATAATGACCCCTGTCTGCTTAGTGCACACACACACACACACACACAACAAAGCTGGCTACAATAAGTAAATGAGAAACTGGCTTGTAATGTAAGCTGCTCCTGTTGATACATTACACAACTACAATCAATAAATAAGCATAAGTAAATGAAAGCTCAGATTCCCGCCTGCAGCAGCCGGCCATTAAATGAAAAGAAACTGCTGCACACAGCACATTTTGCACACTCCTGGTGTTAAAGTAAGCAAACAGTAAATGCAAAGCTGGCTGTTAACATGTTCCTACCATTAAAGTAAGCACAGAGTATGAAAAATTGGCCACACGACACACTCACACTCCTGAAATCAAAGCAAACAGTAAATGAGAAGCTGGCTGTTAACACATTGCTGCTGACCATTAAAGTAAGCGCTGTTTAAACAGACATAACCTGCCTGACTGCCTGTGTTAAATAAATAAAGCCTACTCCTGCCTAATCGCCGATACACAACTGTAAGCAGTTTCTTTAGGCTTATAATACATTCACAGCTGGCAACTGCAACCTGTAAGTAAATCACATGATCCATCACAGTTTTTTCTTTACATTTACATTTAAGTAACTTTAAGAAGTTGAATGTCCGCATGCACAATCTTGCCGTTAAAGTAAGCAAGCCAAACAGAAAACAAGAAGCTGGCCGTTAACACACTCCTGCTGACCATTAAAGTAAGCACTGTTTAAACAAACAACCTGCCTGCCTGAGTTAAATAAGTAAAGTCTGCTCCCGCTGAATCGCCGATACACAACTGTAAGCAGTTTCTTTGGGCTTATAATACATTCACAACTGACAACAGCAGCCTCTAAGCAAATCACAGCAGACAGCATGCACGTGTACACACAAACACACACTTCAAGCAGTCCGAATACCTCTGCAGACAGTATATGCAATATACTCACGCTTCAAAAGCTATCCTCTGCTACAGCCATTCACAAATACCTCAAATCTGCACACTTCACGCAGTCCGACTCGGAATAACTCAGTCTGCAACCGTAACCATTCATAAATACCTCTGCTGCAGTATCCATTATCCATGCTCCAATTCAACTAGCACAGTTGCTCTGCAGTACCCTAGCCGGCATTCAAAAACCAGTCCCAAGTTCCCGCTCGCATTCCATTTCCAAACCATATCATTACTTTCTTTAGCAGCCATTTAAACATTCTTCCCGGGCAAAATATGTGAGCCCTTGAGCTCAATTCTGATAGGCTGATGGAGCTGACGTCATCGCGCACACGATGACGTCAGCTGAAAAGCGGCTGGGGGATTTAAAAAAAAAAAAGCTCTGAAAAAAATCGGAAATGAAGGGGTGCCACTCGGGAATCGTGGCACCCCATTTTTGAACCCCAAAACTCGGTATAAACCGAGTAATTCGGAACGGTTGAGAGGTCTGATCAGCTGTCATCCTATGCCCTAGTCATAGATCCCTAAGACAAAGCAGGTATATTGTCTGAATTTATGATTAACTGGTATCAATTACAGTTAACTAGTTAGGAGAGGTACTAACATTTTCTTCTCCTTCACTGCCAGTACCAGATTCAGACTCCCAAATACCCAGCTTATGACAGCTATTCTGTTTCAGTAGGTTAAACTATTGAGAGCTATTGTACTAGTGCCCCTTTGGATATAGGCAGGGACTTGTATTTGAGGATCTTGCTGATATCAAAGAAAAAAGAATACTGGAAGATTATACTAGATCTGGCAACCCTCAACAGGTACATAAAGACAAAAAAGTATAAAATGTTTATCCTATACTTGCTTCCTCCTCTTATGCAAAGTGTTTGGCGTGTAAATTTGAATGTCATACATATGCATCTCCACAATGCTATCCACAAGGTCCACAGAGAGATCATAATGTTTTGAGTAGGGAACTGTGACTACCAGTTCACATTTGTAATATCTGGTCCTTTTAATGGATCCAAAGTACATTTTGGTAAGGGAGCTTGAGCTGGACAAAGAAACTGGTGTGTATAGTTGCCTACATATGGATGATTTCCTGACACAGGCTTAACATCTGCAGACACTGTAATAGATCATACCACAAACTCCCAATTACTGTTACAGACTGGAAATTTCTCCAAGATACCAGAAATCCAACATGCTTCCTTCTCAGATAAAGACAGCCCTGGAAGCTTTAGGGAGTCCTACATATTCTTCCCTTTCACAGAGAAGGGTACAGTTAATTTTGGAATTATTTTCTCCTATGTCTCAATAAAGCCAACTAATCGCAAGGATCTTTCTAGAAGTTTTGAGGAATGTGTTTTTATTCATCCTCAACTGACTCAGGCCCAGAATTCACACAAGGAAATTGTAATGGCATCTGCATGGATTCCATTGTTATAGTGCTCAGTCCATAGAGTACACTGACTCTATCTTTAGTACAGTGTTATAATGGTGTTACATCCAGCCTGCAATCAACTAATGGTTAGCTTTCCCTTTCTAAACCAAGTCAGACCATGACATTAGTCATTTTGTCAGCATACTTAGTGATGCTAGCCATTGTCTCAAATGAAGCAGCACACCCACCTCAAAATGCCATTACCCATCCACCAAGCACTAACAACTTTTCATTAGTCTTTCAAACTAAGGTCAATGCAAGTTTACGACAGATAATATAATGGGAGCATGAATCAGAGATCACAAAATGAGCTAGCCACTGATAGGTTATCCTAAGGAAGTACCCAAGTTCCCTACTAGCCTCAGAAGGCTATCTGAAAGATCAGCTAATATGGAGAGTGCACAGATATCTGCTGTTTTTCATTTAAGTTATTTTAGTTTGAACTGCCAGGTTGAACAGAAGAGAGTTGAAAGTCCTCTGTCATTAACTAGCATTTTTACCAGACCAAAGCAGACAGACTGCCATTACTTTGAAACTGACAGTGTTTGACTGATTTCAGCTAACAGTGATTCATACATTGACCTCATTAAAACTGTCCCATAGCCTTTTAAATGTGTCAGCTCTTCTGTCTGGAGTTGAAATCACTTGCTACCACAATTTTCCCCCTTTCATATTCTTCAGCACCACAACTTTCCCCTTTCATATACTTCCACAAGCTGCATGTCCCTCTCTCTTTCTTTATCTCAAGTGTAGGTTTTTATCTATAGTTGTTGACTTGCACCCTTAACACCTTTTAACCCCTGCACATGCTCCTGCCCAGCGAGTGAGTACAGTACATAGTCCATTCATGTGGATGGGAGTATGGTAAGACTGTTAGATGGTTTTGCTTTGTAAACACCCATTTGTTAATTGTTTCTTACAGATTACTTGTAGCATTTGACTTCATATCTTTTATAGATATCTAGTGAGAAGAAGAAAAAGCAAACCAAGTTCCATTCAGAAGAGGAGATGCCTAATAAAAGAAACTCAGAGATAAACTTAAATGCCACACACTTTTAAAGCAGAATATATGTGTTTGTAATACGTGTTGTGATACTGCCCTGTGCTGTGACTTATTCAGTCTATGCACTTCCAGTTCAAGTGCAGCAAGAGGCAGTGCCTCCCCCAGCTTAGAGTGGTAGACGGGACTAAATTAAACCCAATCACACTTTCTCCATATGCAGGCATTTGTCTAGGAGCCCTTTCCACCTCCCTCCCTCTCTCTCTCTCTCTCTCTGTTTCTCCTTGTCTATACCAACAAGTCCCCTGTAAGTTTTGACATTCATCTTCTCTTTTTTTTTTTGCTCTTTTAAGTCATATCGGCATTCTCAACCTTACTGTTAAGATGTGGTCATAGCACAACTCCCCCAAGTATTAATAGCTGCTATCTTTGGTATTCTTCCATTCCTCCAGCTCCTTCCTACTCCAAAATTCTAAACACTTAAAAGTTCAGTTCCTTCGGGGCCAGTTCACAAATCTATTCACATTCCCTCAAGCATCCACAAAACATAAGGATCATTCTTGCTTATCCTTGTCCAAAATGTCATCATGCCTCTTCCTCTCTCTTTGATAATATTTTTATTTGCACAAGTGTTTACACCCATTTATGTGATATTGTCATTACTTGGACCAAGCTTTTTTCATGACATCTGACCTTTCTTAATACTATCTAGCCATGTCTTCCATATCCACTTGTCCCCTCTATCCTAGTTCATTTGTGCCTAAGCAGGTCAGTCTCCTTTTCTGTTCTGACCTTTGGTGTGTCTGTGTATATAATCCCATATCTTCCTTTCATTCTTTCTCTCCATTTGCCTACTGGCAAGATTCATCTGGAATGTTCCTCTTTCCTTTCTCCACATTTCTTTGTCCTATCTTCACTCTGCCATATTAGCTATTAACTGATTATATGGCAAATCTACTCCAATTTTAAAGATTAAGATCTCTTAGTTCCTTTCAGAACAGATACATTTTCATTTGAGGGTTAATTTCTACTAGAGATCCCCCTTGCTGTGAAAATGGGGTGAATGTATTTCCCTGCTTGGAATGGACAGGAGATTGCTGGTGAAAGGTGGTGTCAGATGCTCTACTAGTGACATTTTGGCTATGGCTGCCCTAGCCAGAATGGTGCCATCAGAATTGCCTTTTTTTACTGTCTTTAGAAGCACATTTGGCCTTTGAAAGATATACAAAAGGTACCAGTTGCATAGTATTGAGGGGTTTATATTGTCAGTGCTACTGGGAGGGTGAACATGAAACAAATTAGAGTAAGTTGATGCTACAGATATGAAACAAACACATCTCTATCTGGCCACTCCCAGTTATTTACTATGTCTTATAACAAAAGCCATGTCCAGAGATCAACTTTGAAAGGTTTTACTGTTTATTATAGAATGTCTGCTGTTAACTCTAGTGACTTTGAATATAAATTACTGGCAAGAAATATGTTTAAGTGAGTTTCTTGCACTCATGTTATCATTGATAACCTTCTCAAATGCTAAGAATGAACCCCCATTTGTATACAGTAGCACTATATCTGAAGATTGTTTATTTTCAACAAGGCACCTAACTGAAAGGCTATTTTCTTTCCTTACATTTTTGGTGATAGAACAGTGGGAGATTTGTACCTTCTAACAGTAAAATAAATTGTGTGTTATATGTGGGTTTATTGCATTTTTAAGCTTTTTTAACTTGGAAAATCTTCAAAATGCAGTTTTCGTTTGTAACTTAAATACTGACAGTACATGCCTTACATATGTCCATCAAATGTATTTTTAGGCATCTTAAAATAAAGAATATCATGTTTTTCATGTCTTTAGTGTTACACTATTTTTCAGTAGTCTGCTAATCCCTTCCTTGTTATCAGCTTTCCTTCTGACTTGAGTAATTAATAGTCAATGCTTTGACAGGCATTCATTTAGAAGTAGGAATGTAGCTTCTTTCTTGTTAGGTGATTCTTCCACGTAGTGTGTCCAGTGTGGTATGTGTTATCAACTTTAGGATTGGATGCCTACTGTTCTTGGCCTCGATCTCCACTGTATGACAAGTCAGGTAAGGCACAGTGTACCCTCTTCCATGAGGAACAAAACCTATTAGCGTTACTTCAGTTTTCATCACCAAACATGTTAGTAAGTTGTATCTCTAACTAAACAGTAACACAACTACAGTGACAGTGCTGTGACCTTACTTTTCATACATATGTGTGTGTGTATATATATATATATTTGTGTGTGTATATATATATATATATATATATATATATATATATATATATACATATATATATGTGTGTGTGTGCGGTTTAATATCATAAGTTCAAAGTTCAAAATGTAAAGATATCAAAAGAGCGGTTTATATGAGCAATGTGTGGAATATTAATTGGGTCATAATGTCACAAAAATACATTGGTTCGAAACTAGTGCAAATATTTCAAACCTCAAAATTATTTTAAGCAATACAGCAAATCCTCCATTTACCTTTCCTACCAGTTACCTGCCACCTTTTCAGCAGTACTAGCATACCAGTTCAGTACTGCATGGCACTCTAATCAAGTTTTTGCAAGGGGGCAAGTCCCCCTGCACCCCCTGCAACTTATATATTCCAACTCCAAGATCGCACTACAGTGGGGAAAAGTGTAAATTTCCCATTCCACACTGTACCACGATCCATAGTCATGACATTGACCACTTATAATCGAATGCACACTAGCATCTGTTGCAATGGATGCTCACAGAGATGATGGTTGGCAATAAGTCATCGGACATTCGACATTCCTGTGTTTGCCGAACCATCCTTCTACATTTTAATAGTAAAACTATATATATATATATATATATATATATATATATATATATATATATGTGTGTGTATATACACACATAGACACACACACACACACATATATAAATATAAATATATATATATATATATATATATATATATATATATATATATATATATATATATACCATGGAACTGGAAAAATGCCATATATTTCAGAAAGAAATATGAACTGCCTTATTTATAAGCATAAAGTCTGCCATTTTATTTTTCTTGCGGTACATTTACCAGTCACTTTTAATTACCATGGTTTGATATCTCTGTTTATATAACCTCCATTCTGTATATAGTGATGTTTACCTTTCCCTACACTGTACTTAGTCTATTAATTTCAGGTTTGTTTTTGTTTCCTACTGTGCCTCATTAGTTTCTAGCCACTGATTCAGCACCAGTGAGAAAAAACACTAAAGTAATGAAGATCAAACTTCTGAACTTGAGCAAAAATTTGGATTACTTGAAGATAAAGGTATGGGAACTGTTAGAAAGAAAGGTATTTCAACAAAATATAGAAGACAATAATGAACATTTTCTGAAGATTGTTAATGAAAACCACAGGTTACATACTGAAAATGACAATCTGATAAATATTACTAAAATGCAGTGGGAAAAGGCATTATATGCTGAAGTAAAAGAAAAAAACAGATGTCACTCTTGCTAAGTGTATTCAGAAAATGACCACTGAGCTCGATGCGCAGGAGGAACTTATCAATAACATTTTATTACAGCTGGATGCATCTGAAAGAAACAACAAAATGCTAAATGAATTTCTGAAAGCATATGCTGATGAAAAACAAAACCTGACTGTTGAAAGAGACGAATTACAGAGAGAAAACAGTGACCTACTTTTAGCACTGAAAATGAAGAAAGTAACATACAACTGGGGGTTCTTATAAAAGAAATAACATGCAAGGACGTACATTTACAGACCACGATTTATGAAAACAGGATTTGATTATTGAAATGGATAACCTGCAGCAAGCTAATAGTGAACTGCTGTTAACAGTGGAAACGTATAAAACAGTAAAGCAGAGCTGGAAAGTCAGTTGCAGACAGTTGTCACTGATAACCTAATATTAATTTTGGAAAATAATAATTTACAGTACAAAAACAGCGACCTGCTGGTGAAAGTGAAATTGCTTCAAAAAGAAAAAGAAGACATGAATGAAAATCTGAATACAATTATCAATCAAAAGCAGAACTTGATCAATGAATGGAAGGAGCTGATAAACAACAATAATGACCTGCTCCAGGCTCTGGGAACACTAAGAAAAGAAAATGGAGACATGAATAGCCACTGGCAGACCACGTTTCATGAAAAGCAAAATGTAATTAGTGAAAGTAACAACCTGCAATGTATTAACAGTGAACTACAGTCAACAGTGGACACATTTAAAAGGGTACAACAGAGACGGAAATAAGACTGCAAAATATCGCAAGTGACAGGCAAGCACTGATTCAGGAAAGGAAGGAACTGCAGTACAAAAAAGTGACTTGCTTTTCCAGTTGACATCATTTCAGAGAGAAAAAGATGTCATGAATAAACATCTCCTTACACTCTCAAAAGAAAATCAGGATTTGATTAATGAAACAAGAGACTTACAATACCATATGAATGACCTGCTCCTAGCAGTGGAAAAAGTAAAAAAAGAGAAGGAAAGAATTAGCTCACATTTGCAGAGAACTGTTCGTGAAAACCAAAATTTCTTCAATAAAAGTGATAAGTTGCAAAATGCTAACAATGTGTTACTGTTAACAGTGGAAACACATAAAGAAAGAATTGCACACCTGGAAAGACAGCTCCAGACAGCTGTCAATGATGAGCAAACAATAAGTGTGGGAAAGACTGACATGCAAACGAAAGCCAGTGAGCTCCAGATTGGTGACCTGTTCCTAGTACTGGAAAAAGTAGCAGAAGAAAAGGAAGAAATGAACTTATGTTTGCAAACAACTGTTACTGAAAAACAAAATGTTATCACTGAGAGGGATAGGTTGCAACACGCTAACAGTGTATTACTGTTAGTAGAATCACTTACAGAAAGAATTGCTGACTTGGTAAGACAGCTCCAGACAGATGTCAGTGATGAGCAAACAAGTGTGAAAAATAATGACATGAAAAGCAACGGCGGTGTGCTCCAGATTAGTGAGCTGCTCCTATTACTGGAAAAGGTAGCTAAAGAAAAGAAAGAAATTAACTTAACATTTGCAGAGAAGTTCTCATGAAATACAAAGTGTTATCAGTGTGAAGGATAATCTGCAACATGCTAACAGTGTGCTACTGTTAACAGTAGAAACACTAAAAGAAAGGGATGCAGACACGGAAAGACAGCTCCAGACAGCTGTCAGTGATGAGCAAAGAATAAATGTGGAAAACAATGACATGCAAAGCAAAGACAGTGAGCTCCTGCTTGCACTGAAATCACTCATAAAAGATGAAGACACAACTACAGATCTGCTTACATTAAGTAATAAAGTGCACAGTTTGGTTAATGACATAAATGACATACAGACTAATAACAATGACATGCTCCTGTCCTTGGAAACATTAGTAAAAGAAATGGAAGACATTAACAAAGGTTTACACACAACCATTGATGAAAACCAAGATATAAACTTTGCAATTGATAACCTGCAATATACTAACACTGACTTACTATTAAGATTGGAAGCATTTAAAGCAGAAAACATGGAGCTGAGAAGACAGCTGCAGAAAGATCTGAAGGAACAAACACCCCCTGTGGAAAAGAATGATCTGCAGTGAAAAAACAGTGAACTACTGTTAGCATTAAAGAGATTTCAGAAAATCAGTGAAGTCACACACACAAATCTGCTTAGAGATGCTGAAGAAAAAAGAACATGGTTAATGAAATAATCAAACTGCAAAACAATACCATTGAGCAGAAAAATGTCTGGTATGAGAGGAATGCTTGAGTCAGAGAGTATGCTGTGGGACAGCAGGTGATAGTTCTCATTCCTGTCAGACACAATAAGCTGCAGACAGCGTGGGGGGGGACCCTTCAAGGTCGTAAGAAAGGTCAGTGACATTAACTACATGGTAGAACTGCTTGGCAGGAGGCAGGGGCACAAATTGCACCATGTTAACATGATGAAGCCTTACCATGATAGAGAGACCCTTATGCTGAGTATCTGCAGTGGATGGCAGGAGGAGTTTTAAGGTGAACTGGTGACTGATCTCTTCAGTGAGGCTCGGACTGCCACCTCAGTGGAAGGGGTAGCAATGTCCCAGTGGCTATGCTCTACCCAGGTTTGAGAAATCTGAGCAGTATTACAGGAGTTTGAGAACATGTTTACTGGGAAACCAGGGTGCACCCACCTGGTGCAGCACCATGTCAATACTGGGCCACAAAGACCTATAAAGCAGGCTGAGTGAGTCAGACAGACTCTGAGGGATGAGATATAGTAGATGTTGAAACTGGAAGTAATCCAGGAGTCCAGCAGTCCCTGGGCCTCCCCACTGGTGCTGGTACCAAAGAAGGATGGCAGCAACAAGTTCTGTGTGGACTACAGGAAACTAAATTGTCACACAAAGTCAGATGTCTGAGACAGATGAAGCCCTAGATCAGCTGGATGGGGCTAAGTTTCTGACCATTACTGATCTGATCAAGGGCTTCTGGCAGATGTCCTTAACTCCAAATGCTAGACAGAGGTCAGCCTTTGTGACTCCTTTCAGACTGTATGAGTTCACGATGATGTCTCTGGGATGAAAAATGCCCCAGTGATTTTTCAGAGGCTGGTAGTTCATATTCTAGCAGGAGTAGGAGATTATGCCCTTGCTTACCTGGATGATATTGCCATCTACAAACTTTCCTGGCAAGACCACCTTCAGCATGCCAGGGAGGTGGTGGGCAGACTGCAGAGGGCAGAGGTGACCATTAAGCCCAGTAGGTGTCAGGTGGGTATGGCAGAGGTCTCCTACCTGGGACATAGAGTGGAGAGTGATAAGATCAGGCAAGAACCTGCCAAAGTGACCAAGTATGGCCTGCTCCTGTTACCAAAAAGCAGGTAAGGGCATTCTTAGGAACAGCGGGGTACTATAGAAAGTTTGTTCCCAATTATAGTACCATAGGTGCTCTCTCACAGACCTGACAAGGGAAAACAAGCCAGATAAGGGAGTGTGGACCCCAGCATGTAAGCAGGCACTCCAGAAGCTTAAAGGAGTGTTGGGAAGACTCCCAGTGTTAGCCAGTCCAAACATCAGCAAAGAATTTGCTGTGCAGGTAGGTCCTTCAAACCATGGGATGAGGGCTGTACTAAGGCAGGTTTCCTCAAAGGGAGAAGAGCACCCAGTAGTATATCTCAGCCGTAGACTCCAACCCATGGAAGAATGTTATGTAGCTGTAGAAAAGGAATGTATAGCCATAGTATGGGCACTGCAGAAGCATCAGCCTTATCTGTATGGAACCCCCTTCCAAGAGAACCCCCTTCCAAGAGAAGAGGGACAGATCATGGAGAGGGATCAGGGACCTATCCAACCTCTGGCAACCTCCAGACAACCTTCCACAAAAGAGACTGGTAAAATCGAACCACCAGTGGTCTGGAACCACTCCCAAAACCCACTTACCGACAACGAACAGAAAGGTCTCACCTTCATCCCCACCAAGCGGGCCAACTTTGCCCAGACCATCATAGACCTCAGGCTATGGACAAGGAAACTACAACTCAAACTTTTCTTTTTTTAGAAAGGAAAAAACAACAACAGACTAGATACCCATGCCCTAAGGGAGGTCAACTGGAAAAGACCAAGCAACTTTTGCCCACCACAAAACCAAGTTATCAGCGCTTTCCAGAACAAATGCAAAAAGGACCTAAAGAAACTCCTAAAAAACCCTCCAAACAGCGGATCTATAATGTCTCCAAAGAGGAGATGGAAGCACTAAAGCAACTAAGCCAGGACAGTAGCAGGAGAGTAATGAAAGCTGACAAGAGATGAGGCATCCTAGTCACGGACACCTGTACCTACAACCATAAGATCACGACGATGCTGAACAGCCCCACATTTTATGAAAAGAGAGACACCGACCACATCACAACAGCCTAACTCGAGGTCAAGAACACATTGAAGGAACTTTGGGCAGCGACGACCTACTTGATTTCCTAACCATCACACACCCAAAATTACCTCAGTTCTTCAGGATACCGAAACCCCACAAAAACCTCGACGACCCGCCATACAGAACAGTGATTGCCATTGGAGGAGCAATTACAGAACCTCTAGCAATATACATGGATTTCACACTCACACCACTGGCAGGAAAGAATCCCTCATATATTCAGGACTCTATGGACCTTCTCAACAGAATCAAGGACATTCGCCTCACAGAAGAAGCCATTTTAGTCACCATCGACGTGGAGGCCCTTTACACAGTGCTTCCACATGATTACTGCATCAGTGCGATGGTAGAGGCCTACAACAAAGACAATGCAACAGTTATTGGAGAAACAGACAATTTTGGAAAAATCCTCTCACTTATTCTCAACAACAACTACTTCTGCTTCAATGGTCAAACCTACCGACAAACCACAGGAATTGCAATGGGAGCAGCCATGGGCCCAAGCCTAGCTAACACGGCTTTAAGAAAATGGGAAGAAGACCACGTATACAACTCAGAGTTCTACAAGGACATGAGGTACTACTTCTGTTTTATTGACGACATCTTTTTAGTTTGGAATGGGACCCCCCCCAGAAACTACAGGACTTCCTAGACCACATCAACAGCAGCACCAGCTTCCTCAGGTTCACTACCAAAACCAGCCCAATACAAGTCGAATTCCTGGACCTGCTCCTTTCCAAGAACACCAGCAGCAATGACTTCAACCACAACTTATACAGGAAACCTACAAGAGTAAACATTTTACTCCACAGCAGCAGCATGCACCCGTACAAGCTCAAAAGAAACGTGATAAAATCACAGGGACTCAGAATCTCCAGAATCACCAAAGACCTTAATGACTTTCTTCACAACATTAAAGACCTGGAAAATGATTTCCTCGCCAGAGACTACATGGACAGGACTCTGCACCAGATTCTGGACCCCATCACAAACAACAGAAAGGAAAAACCATTCATACTTCAACAGAGCCTAGGGACTAAAAACAGGTATGAAAACAAATATAGGCTCAACTTTATTTTGCATTTCTCCATGGACTATAAGGACATACAAAAGATCATCCATGAAAACTGGACCATCATCACTTCAAACAGATCTTTTGGACACATCTTCCCTGAAGCACCAGGGTTCACGATGAAAAGAGGACCCAACCTAAAAGACCACCTCGAGAGACCCCCACGAAGACAACTCGACAGATACGGCACCTATCCATGTAGCGACTTATCCCCCTGCTTCTACTGTAAATACATGGCAGGCACAGACCGCTTCTACTGCCCCAACAACAAAAAAACAATAACCACAAGAGCATTCGGAGGCTGCAACACAGAAGGTGTTGTCTACAGAGCAAACTGCTGCAAATGTGAAGCCTTCTACGTAGGCAAGACCATCAATGCCCTCAAAACCAGGATTGCCAAACAACTATACGACATCAGGCACAAGATACTGACAAATAAACTAGCAACACACGCAACAAAAAAACCAGGACACGAAAGATTTAAGTTCCTGATACTTGAACAGCTGGAGAAGATCCCTTTCAATGGTGACTTCAATTCAAGATTAGAGAAAAAAGAACTTATCTGGCAGATACAACTTGAAGCAAGGCACCCTCCGGGTCTCAACTACATGGAGACCATCACCCCAGTCCTGAACCTCAGGGCACTTAACCATGCTAACTACAACTAATCGGCTCCTAGTAAGATATGCTATCTATTTCACTCACTGTTTTCTCACTGGTATAAGGCATAATGTATTCATTTTTTGAACAGTAATTGTTTATAAGCAGAACTAAAATTGCAGTAAGTTAATGTATCAGCCCTCACAAAAGTTACAATTGTTAGCTCAATTTTTAATTATTTTTAATTTAAAAGGTAAAATTTCAATGTCAAACTACAGTTAACTTTTTACTACCTAATGTACGCTCTCCCTGATGAAGGAGCGGCAGACAGGCTACCTTACTATCTGCCCCAAAAGCGCCGGACATCTCAGAATCATTCTCAGAACCAAGCTTGCTTCCAATGTTTTACAGATGGTAATGGCAAGTCTAAATTTAGAACTATAGTCAGTAACCCCAGAGTTTTACAGTTCAATTTTAATTTTAAATTTAAATTTAATTTTAAATTTAATTTTAATTTTTATTATTTTTTGGTTACATTTAAATTTAAGTTTTAGTACAGTTTTTTCAAACATAGGTATAATCGTGACAAAGCAAAAGGCTCCAACGCATTGCTAGAGGTTAGGAATGGCACATATGAACAAGTAGCTGGATAATAAAAAGGAACTAAATAAGAGGAATGAGATGCTTCCAACCAGGTCCATCTTCACCTTGTAGGCCTACTAGGGCCACACCCCCAACTAGTCACTTTTCATTGGACATCTCTCAACCATGCCCCCTCCACAGTAGCATAAAAGCAGCACAGCAACAGCTCTCAGGTCATTCTGACCAGCACTTGGGGAGAGCACAAATAGTCATTTTTATTACTCACACATAGCAAAAGACCTGAAGATCTGTTCAAGAAGAAGGACAATGGAGATCGACACCACTGTGGAACACCGAAGTACACAACAGCAGCTCTTCCCAGAGCCCATTGTGTCCATACACAAAACAGTTCTTTTCAGAGCTCATGTGGATCTGCACCTTACACCAAACAGCTCTTCTCAGAGCTCACAGTACACCAAACAGCTCTTCTCAGAGCTCACAGAGATCTGTAAAAGCTCTGGACACATTGAAGAATAAAACAAAAAAGTTATTATTAGAGCTACCACCAACACCCGAACGGGCATTCAAAACACAAATCGGCCCTTCTCAGAGCTCACAGAAATCTGTATCTGCTTCGGTAAGACCAGCCGCAGGCACAGACACAGCTTCGGTGAACCAAACAAAACAGTTCTTTTTAGAACTACTGCATCTGCCCGAAAGGGTATTCTAAAAACAAAACAGCTCTTCTCAGAGCTCATAGAGATCTGTAACAGCTCTATATAGAGCTCCAGCTGCCCACAGGGCTAAAACAGCTCTTTTTAGAGCTAGCTCCACCACCGACTACACGTGGAAATTTGTTCACCGTTTAGGATCAAGAGTGAAAGGCTTTGTAAAATTGGTTATTCTTCCCTCCGGGCAGGCATCACTCAGGATCGAAAACCCAAGAGGTCCACACCTATTTTTCTGGTTTTTTTTATCTGTATGGAAGGAAATTCACTGTAGTTACAGACCACAATCCCTTAACATGGCTACATAGAGCCAGATAGAAAAATGCTAAGTTATTAAGGTGGAGCTTAGGGTTGTAGGCATATGACATGACAGTACAACATCATAGTGGGGTCAGCAATGCCAATGCAGAAGGGGTCTCAAGACAGGGAATGGAATAACATACTCCTAGACAGGCTTATTTCTCCCAAGCCATGTTTCTCAAGGCTCACTTGAAAAAAATAGCTTGAGACTTTGAGAGGCAGAGATGAAGGCAATGGTGGGATCATCACATCCTCACATATTGGTGAGCAGTGGTGGGATACTGCATTTTTGTAGCCGGTAAGCAGTTTTCACTAAAGAAGGTGTTTGTACTCTCAAGTTACCACAAAGTAGACATTCAGAGTTTCATATCACAATAGGTTTATTTATTTAGTTTTTGTTAGCTTAGTTAGTCAGGGAGAGGAGGCAAGGATGTCAGTAGAGGAGTATACCCCTGCCACCAAATATGTGATGCTCACCACTGCCAGAAATATGTGATGGCCACCACTGCCACCAATATGAGATGTCTCCACACTGGGCCAGTAATCAAGGAGCTTGAATTCTTACCTCTGACAGTGGAGAGGGGCTTGCACTTGGAATACAAATGGATACACTCACTATATCCAGATGCAGACCTCTCTGCATCAAGTACAATTTTCCTTAACAGCACAAAGGGAACACACTCAGCCCAGGGTCTGGATGTCTCTGTATCTGTTTCCCTCCAGATCCCCAGTAAGACTCCCCACTTGTACAGCTGTAGGGTTAGACCTCAGCCGAGTGTTAAGCAAAGTCCTCCAGAACCCTCTCTGTGAACTCAGTGTTTTATGTTCCTGCCCCAAGTAACTCACACACACACACACACACACACACACACACACACACACACACACACACACACACACACACACACACACACACCCTGGGGAAAGGCTGGAACAGATCACCCGCTCTACCAGCTTTGCCCAGACTATAATGTAGATTCACTGTCACCAGTCAGTTACTATAAGGCTCTTTCAAAGGGATATCCAATTATATGGTGCAATATTAATACTAATACAAATGACAGTAGTTGATCAAGACAGCTAGGCCTTCTGGAGTGGCCCACACAGTGTCACCAAATAAATATAAGTACTCTCAAAGTTTAAATACTTTCTATAAGGACCAGCCACAATAAAAGTTCTAAATATATTTACTAATTAATAACAAATAATAAAAGAACATGAAAATATTGAATATGTATTTATATTAAACCACAGAGTTCAAATCACAGAAAATATTGAAATTAACATTGATGGATAGACACATACAGCTAAAGAAAAACACTCTCTAAGCTAAACTTCACTATATTCCTGACTGAATCTAGAAGAATTTACTTTTCCTTAATAACTTATTTGGGGAAGACAAGATGAAATACGTGAGCAGTCCTTCTAGTCAGGCTTCCAAACAGAATACTCAATACTCTGAGATTTCTAGGTTCATCGGTTACTACTAGACTAACTGCCCTTGTGGACCATTTTAAGCCTAGCCAATTACCGCATGTGAGAATCAAACCCTGCACCTTGTGTCTATAAGGTAAACTCCTTAATCATTAGGCCACCCTCCCAATCCTTCACTTTTTAATATCTAAAATATAATTTCCAAGAGTGCTGGCAGAATGACCTTATCTGGTCACCTAACTCTAAGTTCTTTGCAGTATTCCCCTTTGAAGCTGAGACAGAAATTTAGCATAGACAGCTATAGTATACATCTTAATGTTTATGACAGTGCCTTGGGCTTCCCTTCTTTTTACTGGGCTAATGAACAAAGGCTTTTTCCCAGGCCGAGCATCTCCAGTCCTATTCAGTAGTGTGGGGTGCAGTTTTAATGGTTTAACAGATTAGTTAAATTTCCCTTATTTTTCTAAAAGTAAGCTAGCTGGTACATTTAATTCAGTTGCAATAATACATGTACTTTTCTTTTCATTCCAGCAGGGTGCACTGTTGATAAATTTTAACACAATTAACACAAGCAAAGCTCACAAATACATTTTCTGCACAAGCATTTATACAAATCAGTTTGATATACAAATGACATATAGTTCTAATACGTTTGTAACACAAGCATTTTGTATAAATTAGCTTGATATTCAAAGGACACACCATTCTTTACAAAACTCTAGCTGGGTATGCTGCCACTTGCCCATATCATCACATCCAGTATTGTAACATAATGTAATCTGGCTCACCGAACAAACTGCCACATCTGAAACCTCATGCATCTGTGAAGCAAAGAAACCAACCATAAATATATGTTCAGGTGAAATGCAACCAGTTGTGGCACAGACTTGTACAAATTTACTGCTGACATACTTCAGAAATTTGCTTAAAAATAAACAAAGAAATTCAGTAAACCCCACTGGGTGCAAAGTATTACAAAGGGGGTAATGCACATGGTGATCCTGATGAAAAACAAGAACATCTATGAACTAAATCAAGTGATGGTGCCATTTTTTAACTATCCAACAGGGACTGACAGACTTGTGTCTCACACAGCTTAAATTAAAGCTACTATCTAAAAAGAAATAACATTCCAGAAATATCCAAATGCATTACATCTTATGGAAACATAGGGGACTATGAAGTACAATGATATACCACTGTGATTCTACCCGTGTCCCTGCTGGACAGGGGCATCAGGTGCTGACTTGTCTAAACATGGGCTGAACTCTTGGACAGGCTTATAAGGGCCTCAGGGCCAATAACCTATTAACCTCCTATGATCCTATAATCCTTTGGACTGTTGTGGTCATCTATATACTGCCTCCATAATGACTCAGCCATCCAAAATTCCTAAATACTGTTTTGAGAAACATTACATGGTTTCAACACAGAACCAGTTAAATGCCCTACTCGCAATGTCTAGACAACATCATGTGACACCAGTATTTTTTTTCAATCACATCATCTATTCAACATTTATACACTTCCATTTATGAAGAAAGCACAAAACATCAGGAAGACAGTACTTGAACATGCAATGAAACTGGAAACAAAGACATTTTCTGGTTCTCATGCTGTTTGGCTAAATATCAAAATTGTTCGATTCTTACCAAAACACTAATCGTTTGAATTGCTAATGAGAAAACAATAAATAAAACATGATCTTTAAAACTTTTTTCTCTTATTCTCTGCTATAGCTTGCTTGTGGAAAGGAAGGATGGGGCATGATTTACAAATGATTTGGATATCTGTTACTCGAATGCAAATCTACCATAATAGAAACATGGCAATCAGCATTGTTAGAAATGTATCTAAACTTGCAATTATTTTTGAAGTCTGCAAAAAGCTGTGGAATGTATTCAAAGTGTACAGAACTATAAATGCTTTGTCTGTAGTGTTGTAAGTTCAGGCATAATGAACCCTAAAGTTGCTGGAGGCCCCCTGGTCCAGGGAGCTCCCAATCACAGCAACTTATCATATACTGATATTTTTAAAATGCGTTTTAAACAAACAAAAGCTAATGTTGCAATCTTGTGCATGTAATAAACCAGGTGGGTAATAATAACTCTTATTTATACATCCTTTAAAACTCATAAATATTCCTAGTTATAGTCACAGTGTGTTGTCAAGTAACAGGCTTCAAAATTCCAAGTATTTTACTGCTGAAATGGTGCCCTTGGTCTAGTTAAATCCTTCTGTTGGACATTCTCTCCACTAAAACTAACAACATAGCCAGCACAAGAACAAGGTAAGCATTAGAGATCGACAACCCAGAGTGACTGATCTCAGTACGTACCCTGGATTATAAGAAGAGCTGATGCTTCTGATTTTCAGGGATGGTATTGTCTTTCATGGAATTTTATAAATACTGGAAGAACACCAGATACTACAGCTCTCAACTTCTTTGCTCAACATTAACTAAAAACTGCAAGTAAAGTATGTAAGGAATAGTAGAAAATAGAAACTTCATTGGAAATGTATGCAAAGGTTCTAGAAAGTACCCAACTCCCAAACAGACAAGCTGTACACACATATAAACATGTAACAATCTGAAGGAAGCCATGCTGTCCTAGTTCAACTTGCAGTAAAGAAGAAATACATGTTAGTACAGATGGATTAGGTACAAGGGTTTACAAAAATATGTGCTTTGATGCTTTCCTGCTTAATAACTGAAAGCATTTAAAAAGACTCAGTAAAAATATGCATAAAAATAACTACACATATTAAGCAGGTGCAAAAATAACTTCAGCACCTTGCTGATTAGCAAATGTAATAATGTAAGAAACTGTTTAAACCCACATCTATGATGGGTAAGCAACATTCCTCTATGTCTTTTCTATACAACAGAAGAGGAGCTGACATGCAATAAAAATCAGGAAGAAAGATGAATGAAGAGCCTCACTGAGGGTGCTCATAAGTATGCAAAAAAATTTCCATTCCAAAAAACTAAGTAATAAATGCAGATTTTTATGTTTTACTTATTTTGTAAGTATAAATGCTGAAAAAAAATCATCCACCTTTCTTTTCCTTGTTTTAATTGTGCATTACTTTATCTTTCTTTTTTCTTTGTCTAGCATTTCTTTTAATTTTTCTACAGGTTGAGATTCCCTGTGAGCAGCCCAACCACATTCCTCCCAGAGCTTTCACCAGCTGCCTCTTTCCAGAAGTGTCCTCA